>NC_060142.1:197773959-198076990 GCF_021461385.2 Schistocerca piceifrons | reverse complement strand
ACATTTCCTTTATCTCTATTGCTATCTTTGGGGTAATATTTTGTCTTATTGAACTTTGTCATGTTTAGTTATAGTTTATTGCTTTTGCTGCTGCTGTTTGTCAGGCATTGTCCTACTGAATTTCACTTTGTATTACTCTGCTAAACGAGTTACACTACTGATTCATTTTTCTTGCTGCACATTGGCTCATGTTAGTTGTAATGTTGCAATTGCTTCTCTAATTTACATTTATTGCTGCATGCTTTGCCACATTGCATTTTTGTCTCATTCCTGTTTGTGTTAATGTCTATGCCTCTGCATTGCCTCATCCCTTAGTTAATGTATCTGAGCTCAGTAGATTTAAGATAGCTTAAGAGGGGGATCTGCATGTGAAACTAACTATGAACAATAGGGAAATAGTGCGTTGAGAAGTTGTATGAAAAAGATTTGGGACAAAACGAGTATTGTATAATGAGAAATAGTTATTTTGAAAGAGGATATGAATAGAGAAGTAGGGCTCACAGACAACAGCGTTACGTTGGATTTTCTTGAAAACAAATAAGGAGGTATAGAATATGTGAAAATACCAATACAGAAAGCATGCATAGATACAACCTTTTGGGAATAATGATGAATCAAGGACGATCTCTGAGAAGAAAAGAAAGTTTTGTTTAAAAATGAAATATGATTAATACTGCAGTACCAAATGTTATACTGAAAACAAACCCTGTCCTTTCCTTTTGTGTTATTCTGCTATGTGTTTATGTGTACCTTGTGTGTCTATGTTCTTGCTGTCTTTATGTGTTTATGTGATAAGATTTATTTTGTAGAATTTTTCTAATACTAAATGCATTTACTATGATGAGGAGTGCTGTTACCCTCAAATACTACCTGTCCCTTACTTTGAAAAAATGTTTAGATATTACTTAGTCTCTTATTTTTCTTTTTTATGTTCATGTATCAATTTGATGTTCTAATTAATATTCTCATTTTTTTATTTACTCACTTATGTCGCAATTCCTATAATACTCATGTGTCTGATTACTTCTATTCTTTTGTAACGCGTGGTTTACTGCTAATGTTATCATTATGCTTCTTAATGATTTTTTTTGTACCTTTGTAATTGTATTCTATTGTTCTAAAATTGTAATTGACACCAGTTCTTCAAATTAAGTAACTAGTAGGTTTTCATTTCACTGTACACATTTCTGTTGCTAATAGTATGTGCACAATAAGTGAGAAGTTAAAAAAAGGATTGTTAGTGCTCGCACGTGTGTTGATAATTCAGCAACGGACTGTTTAACAGCATTCCTGGTTCTATGGACATTTCAAAAAAATTTTTGTGGGTGCACATGTGGTGGTTCATGGACTTGCTGTATTATCCGCAAGACCCTTTGATGGTGATTGTGCACCTGCACAGTTGCAATGGATGGCTGCTGGTCATCTCTACAAGAACTACATGTTGGCAGTTTTTCGCCAGTGTAGTGTTTGGCGTTTGGATGTGAACAGTCTGTAGCGTTGGGCAGTTGGAGGTGAGCCCCACAGCAGTGGTGGATTTGGGATGAGAGATGTCAGAGATCTGAGATGTTAATATGAGCGGACGATATGGACGTGTGTCCTTCAGAAAAGAAAATCTATTAAACTGGATGTCACGAATATATAGGGGTACAAAGAAGGAGTCTCCTAGAAGATTGTGAGCCTAAAGACTGAAGACGGACACAATCGGGCGTACCCTGGAAACGGTGAAAGGTTTCACCGGCTAATCCTTCTAACACTAGATCAAGTTAAAGTCCAAAACCAAATTAACATCAAGATGCAAGGGCCTTTGGCAATACCACCCCTTGTGACGATCTCGATAAATATTGAGGGATTCTCTAGTCATAAGAGTGTTTTATTAGCAGACATGTGCCATAAGCATAAATGCGACGTATTGTTGGTGCAGGAAACACACCGGGGAGCCACCAGCCGCAGACCTAAAATAGCAGGAATGGATATGGCCATTGAAAGACCTCACGGCAAGTATGGGAGTGCGATTTTCATCAGACCCAGGCTCAATGTAACATCAACCGCAATGACAGAAGTAAATAACATTCAAGTACTTACCATTCACGCCCAGAAGTTCTCTGTGACGTCTGTGTACAAACCACCAGATGTGGACTTTGTTTTTCCATGAACCAAACAATTTTACATTAGACCATATTAATTGTATCATGGGCGATTTCAACTGCCATGGTGAAGCATGGGGATATAATGAGACTGATGAGAATGGTGTACAGCTTGAATCCTGGGCTGACACTATTGGCCTACAACTCATTCATGACCCAAAACAGCCAAATCGTTCAACAGCAGAAGATGAAGAAGGGAATATAATCCTGACAACATCTTTGTGAGTAGGAAGTTGGCAGCACAGTGCATGAAGCTTGTTGAAGAACTTATCCCAAGTACACAACACAGACCTGTCATTTGTCTTGTGAATGCCATGGTTAAACCAGAGGAGGTACCTTTGCGAAGACGGTTCAATTTCAAAAAGGCAGACTGGTCAGAAATTTAAAGAGCAATTGGACGAAGAGACCAGATGAGTATGGTAGATGTATCGACCTTGTGAAAGGGATCTCAAGGAAAAACATACCAGGGGTTGCCGTACCCAGTACATCCAGGGTCTGACCGGCAGCAGCAAGGTCTTACTTGACAGGTACCAAAAGCTGTTCACTCAGGACCCCTTCAGCGAAGATACGATGGAGGCTGGGGAGGAACTAATGCAGGCTATTGCTGAGGATAAGAGGTCACGGTGGTGCAAACTAGTCGAGAATCTTGACATGAAACAAAACAGCAGACGTGCATGGAAATTACTGAAAAACTTAAGTGGGGACCCAACTGACCACCAGCAGAAGAACAACGGGATAACAGCAAATCAGATTGCTAGACAACTTCTGAAGAATTGGAAAACCAAAGGGAAAAGAGAAAGGGAAAGTATTATACCCCAAGAACAAAAAGATTACGGACACCTTAATGCTTCATTTACTGCAACCGAACTGGAACACGTCATTCAGAGTATGAAACTGTATAAGGCCGCTGGAACTGATGACCTTAGAACGGAGCAGATAAAACAGTTTGGGCCCAAAGCTCGAAACTGGTTACTACAAATGATGAACACCTGTATTAAAGAGCTGAATATTCCAAAACTATGGCGGCAGGCGAGAGTGGTGACTTTACTAAAACCTGGCAAGGAGATACAGGACCCCAAAAGTTAGAGACCTTTGTCACTTCTATGCCATCTCTATAAGATACTGGAGCGGATGATTCTCAACCGGGTGGCAGAAACTATGGATGGAAAGCTCATATAGAAGATGGGTTTGAAAAAAAATTAATAACTGGAGCAGCTTTCATAGATCTTACTGCTGCATACGACACGGTAAACCAGAGAAAGCTATTGCGCAAATAATATCACCTCACAGGGGACTGCAGGTTGGCGATGGTTATTGGTAGTCTTCTCCAGAATCTAAGATTTTATGTCTCCCTGAATGGTAAGAACAGTAGATGGCGACTGCAGAAGAATGGCTTACCACAAGGAAGTGTACTTTCTCCCATCCTTTATAATGTGTACACTAATGACCAACCTATACCTCAAGAAGCAAGACTGTTCGTATATGCTCATGACACAGCTGTGGTGGTCCAGGGGTCCCATTTTGATGCAACATCTGAAAATCTCTCTAGAGCGCTTGAAGAACTGGCTCAACACTACGACGCCAACCACCTCAAGCCAAACCCTGACAAAACCCAAGTATGTGCTTTCCATCTGCGCAATAGGGATGCTGGAGTTGAGCTCGATGTTACATGGCAAGTTAAGAAGCTAAAGCACTGTCCAACACCTAAATACCTTGGGGTTCTACTTGACAGAACACTTTCCTTCAAGCAGCATTGCCAAAACACCAAGGCTAAAGTCTGCTCTAGGAATAACATCATCCGCAGGCTGACAAACTATGAATGGGGAGCTCAACCATCAGTACTGAGAACATCAGCACTTGCTCTGTGTGTTTCTGCAGCAGACTATACAGCGCCAGTACGGGAAGCATCTGCACATGCTAAACAGTTTGATGTAAGTGTACAATGCGAGTTGTTACAGGCTGTCTTAGACCCACACCAACAGGTAATTTGTACCTACTTGCTGGAATTGCTCCACCCAAGATCAGAAGGCAGGTGGCAGCAGACGCTAAGAGAACAAAGAAAGAAACAGATTCTCGACACCCACTGAATGTGCACGTCACTCAGGCTCGGAGGTTTAAGTCTAGAAATAGCTATATTGCAAGAACCAAGATCCTTGACTGTTCACAGGAAGGTAATAGAATCCGTAAATGGGAGAATGAACAAACCGCACTGCAGATAATACCAAAAGAGCAAATGGCACCTGGAAACAAACTTCCTTATACAGTGTGGAGAACATGAAATAGGCTGAGGGCTGGTGTAAACAGATGCAAAACTAATCTGTGCAAGTGGGGACTGCTGACTAACGATGATGACGTTCTTTGCGGATGCGGAGAGGTACAAGAGGAGGCACATCTGCTCATGTGCCGACTACTGCCGGAGCCGTGCAGTTTTAGTGACCTACTACAAGCCAACGACAAAGCCTTAGCGGTGGCTAACTATCATCATCATCATCATCATCATCATTTAAGACTGATTATGCCTTTCAGCGTTCAGTCTGGAGCAAAGCCCCCCTTATAAAATTCCTCCATGATCCCCTATTCAGTGCTAACATTGGTGCCTCTTCTGATGTTAAACCTATTACTTCAAAATCATTCTTAACCGAATCCAGGTACCCTCTCCTTGGTCTGCCCCGACTCCTCCTACCCTCTACTGCTGAACCCATGAGTCTCTTGGGTAACCTTGCTTCTCCCATGCGTGTAACATGACCCCACCATCTAAGCCTGTTCGCCCTGACTGCTACATCTATAGAGTTCATTCCCAGTTTTTCTTTGATTTCCTCATTGTGGACACCCTCCTGCCATTGTTCCCATCTACTAGTACCTGCAATCATCCTAGCTACTTTCATATCCGTAACCTCAACCTTATTGATAAGGTAATCTGAATCCACCCAGCTTTCGCTCCCATACAACAAAGTTGGTCGAAAGATTGAACGGTGCACAGATAACTTAGTCTTGGTACTGACTTCCTTCTTGCAGAAGAGAGTAGATCGTAGCTGAGCGCTCACTGCATTAGCCTTGCTACACCTCGCTTCCAGTTCTTTCACTATGTTGCCATCCTGTGAGAATATGCATCCTAAGTACTTGAAACCGTCCACCTGTTCTAACTTTGTTCCTCCTATTTGGCACTCAATCCGTTTATATTTCTTTCCCACTGACATTACTTTCGTTTTGGAGATGCTAATCTTCATACCATAGTCCTTACATTTCTGATCTAGCTCTGAAATATTACTCTGCAAACTTTCAATCGAATCTGCCATCACAACTAAGTCATCCGCATATGCAAGACTGCTTATTTTGTGTTCACATATCTTAATCTCACCCAGCCAGTCTATTGTTTTCAACATATGATCCATAAATAATATGAACAACAGTGGAGACAGGTTGCAGCCTTGTCTTACCCCTGAAACTACTCTGAACCATGAACTCAGTTTACCGTCAACTCTAACTGCTGCCTGACTATCCATGTAAAGACCTTTAATTGCTTGCAAAAGTTTGCCTCCTATTCCATAATCTCGTAGAACAGACAATAACTTCCTCCTAGGAACCCGGTCATATGCCTTTTCTAGATCTATAAAGCATAGATACAATTCCCTGTTCCACTCATAACACTTCTCCATTATTTGTCGTAAGCTAAAGATCTGGTCCTGACAACCTCTAAGAGGCCTAAACCCACACTGATTTTCATCCAATTGCTCCTCAACTAATACTCGCACTTTCCTTTCAACAATACCTGAGAAGATTTTACCCACAACGCTGATTAAAGAGATACCTCTGTAGTTGTTACAATCTTTTCTGTTTCCATGTTTAAAGATTGGTGTGATTACTGCTTTTGTCCAGTCTGATGGAACCTGTCCCGACTCCCAGGCCATTTCAATTATCCTGTGTAGCCATTTAAGACCTGACATTCCACTGTACTTGATGAGTTCCGACTTAATTTCATCCACCCCAGCTGCTTTATTGCACTGCAATCTATTGACCATTTTCTCCACTTCCTCAAACGTGATCCTATTTCCATCATCATTCCTATCCCATTCTACGTCGAAATCTGAAACATTACTGATCGTATTTTCACCTACATTGAGCAACTCTTCAAAATATTCCCTCCATCTGCCCAAGGCATCCACAGGATTCACCAGCAGTTTTCCTGACCTGTCCAAAATACTTGTCATTTCCTTCTTACCTCCCTTTCGAAGACTGCTAATTACACTCCAGAATGGTTTTCCAGCAGCTTGACCCAATGTCTCCAACCTGTTTCCAAAGTCTTCCCAAGATTTCTTCTTGGATGCTGCAATTATCTGTTTGGCTTTGTTTCTTTCTTCAACATAACTTTCTCTGTCTACCTGAGTTCTAGTATGTAGCCATTTTTTATACGCCTTCTTTTTCCTTTTACAGGCTGCCTTGACTGTGTCATTCCACCAAGCTGTTTGCTTCCTCCTACTTTTACACACTACTGTTCCAAGACATTCTTTAGCCACTTCTAGTACTGTGTCCCTGTACCTTGTCTATTCCTTTTCCAATGACTGTAATTGACTACATTCAACTAACTGGTACCTTTCTGAGATCGCTGTTATGTACTTGTGCCTGATTTCCTTATCCTGAAGTTTCTCCACTCTTATCCTCCTACATATGGACCTGACCTCCTGCACTTTCGGCCTCGCAATCCCAATTTCACTGCAGATTAAATAATGATCAGTGTCATCAAAGAATCCCCTGAATACACGTGTGTCCCTCACAGCCTTCCTGAATTCCTGATCTGTTATTATATAGTCAATGACAGATCTGGTTCCCCTGCTTTCCCAAGTATACCGGTGAATGTTCTTATGTTTAAAAAAGGAGTTTGTGATTACTAAGCCCATACTGGCACAGAAATCCAAGAGTTGCTGCCCGTTCCTGTTGGCCTCCATATCCTCTCCAAATTTACCCATAACCTTTTCATACCCTTCTGTTCGATTTCCAATCCTGGCGTTAAACTCACCCATGAGCAGAACACTGTCCTTGTCCTTTACTCTAACAACTACATCACTGAGTGCCTCATAAAAACTATCCATCTTATCTTGATCAGTCCCTTCACAATGCGAATATACTGACACAATCCTAATTTTCTTGCTAGACACTGTCAAATCTATCCACATCAGTCGTTCGTTTACATACCTTATTGCAACTACGCTGGGTTCCATTTCTTTCCTGATGTAAAGCCCTACACCCCATTGTGCTATTCCTGCTTTGACTCCTGACAAGTAGACCTTGTATTCTCCCACTTCTTCTTCTTTCTCACCCCTTACCCGAATGTCACTAACAGCTAAAACGTCCAGCCCCATCTTACTTGCAGCCTCTGCCAGCTCTACCTTCTTCCAAGAGTAGCCCCCATTGATATTAATAGCTCCCCATCTCATTACCATTTGTTTGCCAAGTCGTATCTTAGGAGTCCCTGGTTTGTCAGTTAGAGGTGGGACTCCATCACCTCCAAAGGTCCGAGGCATTTTGCTCTGATTGTTGCCAGCATCATATTTAAAGTACCAGGGAAGCAGGTTGCTAGCCTTACTTGCCCCGATTCCCATTGGGTTTTACCCCTAACGGCTGAGGGACTAACCGGTGGATTTGGTAGTCTTTTCCGTATGAGTACAAAGGTGACCACGACTCAGAATATGTCCGAGATGCCCAGCCTTATTCCAAAGTAACTGGTATCCCGACTGTCGGGACCACTTACTTGGCCACTCATACGTTGCCCGTGGTTCATGAACTAGGACATGACTACAGGAACCCACACCATGAACCACCGGTGGCTAACTATTGGAAAACAAAATTTGATCTGACTTTTGAACACTATTAAGGTAAACATATCGTTTGTTCTCTATCAAAATCTTTCATTTGCTAACTATGTGCCTGTCAGTAGTCAGAGCATTCAGTAGTCAGAATCATTTATTTAGCTAGCAGTACTGTCGCTCGCTGTATTGCAGTAGTTCGAGTAACAAAGATTTTTGTGAGGTAAGTGATTCATGGAGGGTATAGGTTATTGGTAGGCAGAGCTATTCTTTTGTAGGAATTATTAAATGTCAGATTGCGTTAGCCTAAAATATTGTGTGTCAGTTTAGAAATGATCAGAATAACTAAAGAGAAAACAGTCTAAGTACGTTCAGTTTTACTCAGCTTTTTCAGTATCAAGTAACGTATAAGTTCTACCAGCACAGTCATTCTTTACATTCAAAGGGTAAGTTTCATTATTTCGTTGTACAGAACTTGGAAGGTCCCAAGCCAATGGCTGATGAAAATCCGATGCTGGCCAAGTATAGATTGGGGGTATTATGCCATCAAAACTGGTGCCAGAGACAGGGAATCGTGTGTTACTGCTCTGGATGTCTTGTCAGAAAATTACCTTGAGCAGATAGAGTACCAACTCGTGAGGGTAACGTCTTAGACCTCCTGGCAACAAACATACCTGAACTTACCGAGACAGTTAACGTAGAGGAAGGTATCAGTGATCATAAGGCTTGACAGCATCTATGACGACAGGTCCTACAAGGGTGCCGGCCGCGGTGGCCGAGCGGTTCTAAGCACTTCACTTCGGAACCGCGCGACTGCTACGGTCGCAGGTTCGAATCCTGCCTCGGGCATGGATGTGTGTGATGTCTTTAGGTTTAAGTAGTTCTAAGTCTATGGGACTGATGACCTCAGATGTTAAGTCCCATAGTGCTCAGAACCATTTGAACCATTTTTTTCCTACAAGGAATATTAAGAAAGGTAGGAAGATATATTTGCCCAGAAGGGTGAAAGAATAAAAATTTCAGAATATTTCATCAGTCAGCATCAAATATTCGGTGATGAGAACGAATATGAGGAAAACAAATGGAAAACATTCAAGGGCATCGATCAATGCGACCTAGACAACTATGTTCAGAGTAAGGTTTTAAGGGATGGGGAAGATCCACCATAGTTTAATAGCCGTGTTAGAAAAGCGCTACGTAAACAAAGAGCACCTCATTCCAGATTCAAGAGAAGTAAACACCTAGCTGACAAACAAAAGCTGAACGAAGCGAAAATGAACGTAGGGAGAGCCAAGAGAGAAGCGTTCAATGATTTTGAAAGTAAGACGTTGTCAGCCGACCTGAGTAAAAACCGTAAGAGATTTTGGCCGCATATAAAATCATTAAGTGGGTCAAAATCATCTATTCATTCTCTCAGCGGCCACACCAGCACCGAAACGGAAGATAACGGAGAGAGCGCCGAAATACTGAATTCGGTCTTCCGAAGTTGTTTCACCCAGGAAGATCGTAACACCGTTCCTCCGTTCACTCGTTGTGCGAACGTCGAAATGGCAGATCGCGTAATTGAAAAGGAGCTACAGTCGCTTAGTAGTGGAAAGGCTTCAGGAGCAGATGAGATACGTATAAGATTCTATAAAGAATATGCGAAAGAACTTGCTCCCTTTCTAGCAGTAATTTATCGTAGATCGTATAAGTAACTAGTGGTCCCATACGACTGGAAAAAAGCGCAGGTCATTCCCGTTTTTAAGAAAGGCCTTGAGACAGATACACACAATTAGAGACCTATGTCGTTGACGTCAATCTGTTGTAGAACTAAGGAACATGTTTTATGCTCAAGACTTTTGACGTTCTTGGAAATGAACAGGTACTCTATAAAAATCAACATGGATTCCGCAAACAGCCATCCTGCGAAACTCAGCTCGCTCTGTTCCTCCATGATGTCGACAGCGCATTGGACGACACTTAGGTTCATACTGTGTTCCTTGATTTCAGTAAGGCATTTGACCCCGTCCCACATTGCCGTTTACTGAAAAAATACGAGCAGACCCGTGATTGGGTTCTAAACTTTCTTGCAGATAGAACTCAACACGTCGCTCTTAACGGAAGTAAATCGAGAGATGTAAAGGTAATATGCGGAGTACCATAGGCAAGTGTGATAGGACCGTTGCTGTTTACAATATACAAAGTATATAAATGATCTATTAGAAAGCATGGGATGCTCTTTAAGGCTATTCGCAGATGAAGCAGTTGTTTATACCAAAGTAGCAACGCCAGAGGGTAGTAAGAATTTGCAGAACGACCTGCAGAGAATTGATGAATGGTGGAGACCCTGGCAGTTTATCCTGAACGTAAATAAATGTAACATATTGCGCATACATAGGAAAAGAAATCCACTATTGTGCAGCTACACTGTTGATGGCAAACAGCTGGAGACAGTGTGCAGTAAAATATCCAGGCGTAACTGTGCAGAGCGACCTTACCTGGAACGACCATATGAAACAGATACTGGGAAAAGCAGACACCAGACTAAGATACATCGAAAGAATCTTAAGGAAATGTGACTCATCAACGAAGAAAGTGGCTTACAAGGCACTTGTTCGCCCGATTCTTGAGCATTGTTCATCTATCTGGGATTCCTAACAGGTAGGACCGATAGAGAGGAGATAGAGAAGATCCAACGAAGAGCAGCGCGTTTCTATACGGGATGGTTCAGCTGGCGAGAGAGCGTTCCGTAGACGCTAAACAAACTCCAGTGGCAGCCGTACCAGAGAGGTGTTGTGCATCACGAAGAGATTTACTGTTGAGATTTCGGGACAGCACTTTTCAGGAGGAGTCAGACAACATATTACTTCGCCCCACATACATCTCACGTATTGATCATATAGTGGTACCGAAAGTACTCTCCGCCACACACCTTTAGGCGGCTTGTGGATTATGATGTAGATGTACCAGTGGAATTTTTAGTAATTTTTAGTATGAGAGGATAGAAAAATTTCGACTTGAGCATCAGAGAAGGAACACTCGGTCTGCTTATATGCTTTCACCAGATAGCAGATCGGCTGATGTTCGTTTTGGGACTGTTATTGCCAATCACAGTTGCTGTGGCTGTACTCCTCACTGCTATCATTCTCTGCATCTGAGTTTTAGAATGATGATAAGTATGTGCAGCATTTGCACAGTATGTGCCAAGGTGGACATGAAGTTATATGTTTCGAGTTAGGGTATTGACTATCTGAATTAATTCACGCTCTTTTCTGGTTGAACAGAACATCTACTTACGCAAGGATAAAGATGCCCAGATGTACCGTTCGGGGTATTTCTTTTAATATGTTAACTAACTGAGCAATCATAGGCAGTTTACGTGGACATAGCAAGTTGTAGACATTATTAGAGTTTCCTTTCCGATTCTACACGTCTCTTCCAAGGTATTATTGTGCGCCAGGTGGTTATAAATAAAGTGTAGCTACTCACAGAGGTCCATTGTGGCTGCGGAATTTGGTAGATAATCTACAACATTAATGAGGAACCTACGTACGCGAGAAATATCTGATGGGTCTCTCTTCCACGTGTTGATCTTCGATCCTTTCCTATCCTGTATTAGTTACTTGGGTTTCACTAAGACCTCTCTATTGAACTGGCTTTCTAACACACAGTCCGCCGAGGAGGTAGGTGGTGCTTAGCTGGGAAAACTCGTGGAGCGTGCAGAACACCTGGCGGTCTGGAGTAAGCACCTGTGCTCTCGACGATGGGCTTGTGGGCCGCGTTCTTCTGTAGCTGATGGTATCGCGGGAAGTAGGGCCTTTTCCTCCGCGGCCTAGGACTGGTACTGCCAAGTAACGTCTACTCTACGTGCTGCCGCGGGACCACAAGCTGCATGTTTGCATCTGTTCCTTAGTACCTGGTTAGGAGCCAGAAGTTGTTGTTTACATTTAGCAGCGCAGCTACACTGTTGTAACCGCAATTACGACACGTTATACCAGCCGAGTGTCTTGCAAGGTGCGCTAACTTGGCTAATGATCGTTAACTGGGCGGAGCCCTTGAGAGAAGCCGATACCCTCCAGTTATCATCTTGCTATTTAAGCCATTTGATTTGTTTGACAAGATTAAGTCTGTCTTGGTAAAACTTCATTTTATTTACGTGGATGCTGTTTACTGCGTTTGGTGAGACAAATGGATGAGGACATCCCATCTTACATTCAGTAAATTTTGTCGTTGTGAACAGCATAAAGTTTGGTGTGACTTTTAACGCTCCATCTGTGAGTTTTCGGCCATCCTTATGGAGCTGGCCCAGCCTGGGCTCTCTAAGTATTAACGGGATTGTTTACTTACAACCGATAGTGCTGGATATGCAACAGAAGTGGTTTATACTTCTAGTAAATGGAGCAAAATTATGTTAACTTATTGTAGCTCTCTGTTATATCGCGTGATACGAGGAATTCTTTTATATTTGTCCTATCTTATATTGTAAAACAGAGTGGGATCGAAGGAAGGGTTGCAGCTAACATCTGAATTTAATCCCCAGTGCGTGAGATTCAGCTATTTGTTGCCACACTATATTGCACTTTTTAACTTCATTGCGTTTTTATCAAGAGTTTTACGTAAGTTTTAGAGGTAGTTAATTAGGGCTACTTGTCCGCGTTCTTGTGCTGTGTTATGTGTTCTACCACGCGGTGCAAACCACTTGCTATACCAAAAGGTAGCTCATAATATTTTGTAAAAATTTCACTTTTTAATTTCTTATTACAGTTCCTGTATACGTAAAGGTTTCTCCTTCAAATTTCTAATCAGCAGTTGTGTACGTATTTTCTGAAACAATTCTTTTAATTGATTTAAATGTCACCTGGTTGTCCCTAGCTAACGTGTTGGGTACTATTACGTTAGTTTGGGTACATTATCTCACGCAATGCTACAAGCTTTTACAAGTTGTGTGATTCTGTTTAAAGCTTATACCGTTAAGATTACGTAACGTTGCTCCAAAATATTCTTTGATGTAAAGAATACATGGTAAATTTCATAACATCTAAATCTTACTCTGGCAGTGATCTTGTTTAAGAAAGTGGTAGCTATAACCTTCGCTTATGGTGGCCATCCTTTTAAGTTTGCTGATGAGTGTGGGATCTTGTAATGTTAATAAACTGTAGTTCAAATACGCATTAACTGATGATATTGAGTTCCCATTTGCCCAGGCCTTCCTTGTCCTTCCTAGTAGATGCGTACTGAGGCGACAGTAAATAGTTTAAAGAAGATGGTAGTCCAATTAGAAGACACAGGTGAGCTTGGTGTGGCACCTGGAAGAGGAAGGCGTCCTGTCCCGGTGTAAGTTGCTGACAAAGCTCCTGTTGCTGTAACTGACCATGCAGAGCGTACCCCTGAGTGTGCTGGTGCCAGCGCAGTGTCACAAGAATTTTCCATCACATGAGCAACAGTACAGGAAGTTTCTCAGTCTATTCTACACTGGTATCCGTACGATGCAGCATATGAAATCTCATGTTCAGAAGCAACATTCGGCATTTTCTCTTCAGTTCCTCGCACGGACGGAGTTAATGACGTGCGTCTGGTAACATTCTGTGCAGCGATCTGAAAACACATTTTGCACTGCAGGGTGCAGCGAATAGACAGAACCGTCGAATTTGGAGTACTGTTAAACGGCGACTCTACCTGATCTGAAGGTGAGTGTTCAGAAACATGTTGCTCAGATTCCATGGGAATTGCTGCGAGCAACAGTTGATCAAGTCGTTTTACTGACGCAGCATCTCGTCGACTTCTCCCGTGTTCATACTGAACACTGGTGGTTAGTAATGAAACCAACATAACGCCTTTCTCACTCGATAGACCTTTGCTGTCCAAGTCCCGTTCCTTTTCCCTTACAAATCCAAACGTTTGTGTACGTTCTTCTTGCATTCACGTGGCCAGATTTGCATCTGGTGGCCAAAATTTTAACTAATTCTTTTTCCTGCGTAAATCGGTTTGGCATTAACGCTTTAGAATGTCATCCAAGTTTCCCTGCCATGTAGTGATTAGAGCCCACAATGGGCCACTGTGAATAGATGTACTTAAATTATAACTACCCAGTAAGTTCAGTGAGACATTTTAACCATTTTGCACTTAATAGTTACTTGAATCACCTATGCGGTGTTTCAGGTAAAGTGCTTGCATTTTGACTTTACTGTGACCTACAGTTACGTGCGATAGTTTGATGAAACATTTCATCAACATTTGTATATGAGCTATGCTAGCCCCATTTCATGTTTAAGTAGGCAATCCCTTTTAAAGCTCATATTTTCAATAAAATACATTGTGCGACTTTATCCTAATTTTCCACGAGATCTAATGGTTCAAAAAATGGCTCTGAGCACTATGGGACTTAACGTCTGTGGTCATCAGTCCCCTAGAACTTAGAACTACTTAAACCTAACTAACCTAAGGACATCACACACATCTACGCCCGAGGCAGGATTCGAACCTGCGACCGTAGCGGTCACGCGGTTCCAGACTGAAGCGCCAGAACCGCACGGCCACACCGGCCGGCACGAGATCTAATGGGTCGCACTCTGTTCACTTTAAAAGCCAGTGTTTCCATCACAGGAATATACAGTACTTAAACTCCAACAGCAGTCTCACATATGAATTTAGCTACTCCCCACCAGGATTATTGGAGCACTGCGATCTGCCGATACAAGCTGTCTAATAAGTAAACAAACTAAGAATTTAGCGACTATTTACTCGGAATTTTTCGAGGACTGCTACCTTCTGATGTGCAGTCGTCCACAATATAAAAGAGTTTACCATTTTCTTTCATAACCCATGAGCAGAAGAAAATATGAGAGTGTCTTAATAATAATAGACGTTACTCACCAATATTAATATTAAGTCCCTGGCGATGGAGTTGGCAGTCTTATTCCAGGAATTGGAATGAGGTGAGAATAGTGAGTCATTGTCCTGTGTCTCAACATGGAAACTTCGAGGATTTTACTTATTTACTTTTTACTTATTTTAATTATTATTTTACTTATTAGTGCTTTTGTATTTAGCAGTCAAAGAGGACCAAAGAAAAATCAGGATGTTAGTAGCATTTGGGAACCTAAAATATTCGCATCCCTCAGACAAACGAGTGGTTTAAGTTCAGAAACTGGCGACTAACCTACAACACGGCAAAATCAAGGTAATAAAGTCTCCCGCCAGTGCGTGCTACACCTTGCAACAGTACCACTGGTATAATTAGCGGATCTGCTAAGTTACTCCTTCTCACTTCCAACTATCCAATTACAAACAGTCTTTTAAACAGAATTCGCGGAAGTGGACTATGAAGGATTCAGTTTACAGCAGTTATTGGCAGATCACAGATTGATTGATTTATTATTACATTATTGCTTCCTCCTAATCCATTAAACTACATTTCTACTTAGCAAGATCCCATATGGCACAACGCAACATATCCCGTTTCAAACTGAAACTCTTGAGACCATGAAAACACGGCACAAATATGCTGACTGATTATATTATCGATTACATCCGAACACCCCCCTTCGCGGCGGATCTGCGTCTAGTGAGTGTGTCTGACAATCACCTACTGGCAACTCCGACCAATCACTGGCGTACTACGTCGTGAACGCGCACGACATAGCAACAACACAACAATAAGAATTCAAGATGCACTGTCAGAGGACAAAGATTAGATTTAACCTCTGGAGACGGCTTGCCCAACAGGGTGCGTTAACGTAATAACAAATCTGCACTGATGCTAAACAATAATCTTGCAATTAACGCAAATAAATAGCAAATATAGAGTCCTCACAACCTCGATCACTATTTCCGTGGCCACCTGACTACGCAGAGAGATGACAACCCACAAGAGAACGCCAGATCGTGACACACTGTGTTCGCTGCAATTCCCTGATTTCCCTTATTTTATAATAATGATCATTTCTCTGTAAGTAGGTGGGTGCCAACAAAATACATTTTGTTTTAATCATTGCCACCTCAATTTGTGTACAATGGCACTCGCCCCCTACTTCACGATAATACAAAACGATCTGCCCTTGTTTGATCGTTTTCGATGACTTCCATCAATCCTATCTGATGCGGAACCCACAAAACAAATCAGTACTCTAATAGAGGGTGGACAAGCGTAGTGTATGCAGTCTCTTTAATAAACCTATTTCATTTTCTAAGTGTTCTGTTAAAAAATCGGTGTCTTTGATTTGCTTTACCCACAGCATTATTTACGTGGCTGTTTCCGTTTCAGTTTTTCGTTACTATAATTCGTAGCTGAATTTATAGCATTTAGATCTGAAAATCGGATAGCAGTATAAGCTCAAAAGTTGTCTGCAGTGAAAGACAGTCTGAAACTCACATATGCAAACATCAGCACAAGTATTTACATAAACAAGAGTAGCTGAAAATGAGAATAAATTCTCGAATTTCTTTGTGCTAAGCATGAGAGAATAAGTAACTGGTGGAATTTTCCATTTGCCAGCGAAAGGCAAAGGCCCGGAGTTCGAGTCTGAGTCCGGAACACAGATTTAATCTGCCAGGAAGTTTCATATTAGCGCACACCCCGCTGCAGAGTGAAAATATCATTCTGGAATTTTCCATTATATAAATAATGGAGGACACAGTTACAGGCTTTCCTAAAGTATCGATAATAAAGAACGAAATTAAGATTTTTACTTTCGACTAAAGGCATCCACAGTACTGATAATTATACGAAGTGTGCAGTTTTCTACGAGTGTCTACTGTCTCCGCCACCAGAAAATAGCATGCGCCGCTCGACACCTCGGGCTTAATAGAGATTTTCGAACAGCTTTACGCCTGAATCTGAGGCAAGCTCGTGTTTAAAGCGGATTCTGCTTAAACACACAGCAAGCTAAAGTCATTTTCTTGGCCCGCTAATAGGATTTAGTTGCTGTGTCCTAATTCCGTTACGGCAAATTGAGCGCCGGGGTGTGAGTCTCCTTTTGTCCGCCGCGCGGCGCTGCTATCGGGAGCGAGGACCGGCAGAATCCGGCACACGTGTCGGGCCTTCCGGCGGAAGCCGTAAAACAGATTCCAATTTACCCCCCGTGTAGCCGCCTGGCAGTCGGGCTCAGTGTACACAGCTAAACAGCCTGCAGGATAGGGAGCCAGATCTGACAGCGGGACGCCGCCAGAGAACAAAGTCACAATCGTCGACATTCTAAAGCTACGCAACTCATTCACCTCGCTCCCCGCGTTGTAGGTTACAAGTTTACCCTCGTTTCTGCAGACACGAAACGCGGTGCGACTCAGTAGCAAGAGCGGTCGACCGCTAGGTTGTAGCTCTGCTCAGTATCGTCTAGCTACAAGCTCTATACCTGATAACACTGGCGTTCCGAGTAAATATCGGCATTGATTGTCTCCTTAGAAACGGAAATACTAGTCGCCGTAATAAAACCAAGGTATAGAATTGCATCGACCTTTCAGAAGATATATTATTCATGTGCATAGGAAAGGTGCCTACTATGCGATGGTTCCCTAATGTGTGTCACTTCGACTTTGCTCATAGTTGGTGCTGAACTCTGGTGGAGATTTTCTTAAACACTTCTCTAGCGGTTCCGAGGACGACACAACGACGAGAGCACCAATGCTGAGCTGGACAGAGTGCGTAGATGCTGCTTCAAAATTTATAGTGTTTAGAGTTTTTGTGACATCGGTGCTATAGTGTTTAAAGGTGAATGAATAGTGCTGAGCTATATAACTGCTCTTACTTTTGATGGAATTATTGACAGTTATGTCCGTTTCCCAACGAAAGTTCTTAACGTGAACGTGATTGTTTCCGAAAGATAGTGAGATTCCTAGGCCTGTGAAGACCAACGACTTCCGTAAGAGAGAGAAACGTGGCTGGCAAGTAACCCAGGTCGCATTGCCACGCCGTTATAAAGAGCCAAGTTATTTGGAGCGTCTTACAAACGAGCATCAACAATGGAAGGGTAATAGAATATAACAACACAACATTGCAAATAATAACATAATAGTAATAGCATTGTTAGTACCAACAGACTCAAGACCTGCTTTGTTGGTGCTGTGCATTTTAGCGGTTGAGACCGAGAGAAACTCACGTTGCAGTATTCTTCTTCCGCACGCCAGTGTGAAATTGTATGCAGAAACATCTAAGTGAGAATCCATGCGATAAACACCTTTATTTATATGCAAAAGGCGACTTCGGAATTTTCCTTCCTGTGAGATAGCGTGTACAAGATACGTGTGCCGATTTGAAGTTCTGCATTCGCTAATGAACCGTGGTGCTACTGAATGCTTAGAAAATCAAAATTACAATCTCACCACAGTTATTTAAATAAAATAGGAAGCCCGGGATCACTGGTAATGGACGAGCTTGTGATTGTTTTACAATTTTAATTTGACTCAAACAGACTTTATTATAAACTTCAATTCGGACACTTGCCCTCTTACTGATACAATATACAAATTTTCACTTTGAATTACATAAACACGAATAAGAATCATATTTTGCATCCGCAACCAAGAACATAGATAGTAGGCACCGTGAATAAGCTTAATAAACTGAACTGCCAACATGAAGATCCACAGTGAAACACGTTTGTACTAAAAATGCCAAGTGGGCCAACCAAGGTCGTAAAACTGGCATACAGGAAAAATAACAAGTAGCACATGCATTAAAGATACACAAATGATTAACATAAGTGTTGAATAAGAATGGCTGGTAATAGCCAGTAAAATAACTTACAGAAATGCTAATATTAACAAAGTGGCCTCACTTAACTTTAGAGAACAGCGTTAAGGCCCACCAGTATTTGCAAGCAATAACGCTACAGCCGGCAGGCAATACGAGCGTTCACTCCTCACAGCCTGTGCACAGGCTCACAATCAGGTAGTATATATTTATGTACAGTTCGACTGGCCTCACAACGCGCAGTCCTGAGAAGAATCTATAACCGCACCGACGCCAGGAAACGAGCAGACTTAACAAATGCTCTGCAGCACAAATAGCTTTCAAATGAAAACAAGATCAAATAACAGCCATACTGGAATATATAATAAGCATGCCAGCAAATTCTAATGGAGCAATACCCTAACATCACCCGTCT
Organism: Schistocerca piceifrons; assembly: GCF_021461385.2. NCBI lineage: Eukaryota > Metazoa > Arthropoda > Insecta > Orthoptera > Acrididae > Schistocerca > Schistocerca piceifrons. The sequence goes on along the minus strand of NC_060142.1, from coordinate 198,057,961 downwards.
CCCAGTAAATTAGCAGGAACTTAGAGATTACTTGCAGTTGCTTTAAGGAACTTTCAACATTACATAAACATACCAAATCCTGTCATGACAAATGATTAAACCATCAAATCTACGGCTGCCGGGATCGTACACAACGGCAACCAGTCCCCAAGCGGTCAATATGTCCTAAAACAAGTTAAAACTTGCATGAAAACCACTTAAACCACACACTCCACAAATGACGAGAAACGAAATGAGGAGCTTCAGCCTCCTTAAAATAGCTAGTGTGGAACCAAGTTCAGAACCATTTCCGGCAACTACCCATGCCACAATAAGTCTCAACAGTCTTCTTAGTTAAACACAGAATAACTTGGAGCTTGCAAATTACGAGCTGGGAAGCTGTTCAGCGTGAGACGACGAACCCTCGACAATTTTGCGTGTCAAGGCTGCAAATGATCGGCACCGTACATCCGACGCGACAAAAGACAAGGATGGCGAGGCCCATGCAGCACGGTAATGGACGCCGGGGTGTTTTCAACATAAGTTCGCTCGATGAACGCCGATCGCAGACTCCTCCGTCACACGTTCACCCGGCAAACCCGCCGGGGGGAGCAGTCAAAGATAGCGAGACAGTCGAATATCGATATCAGCGATGCAAGTATAACGCCCTAGCGCCAGCCCCCACGGCTCAGCTAATATCACTGTTTGCGTCCCTCCTGCACAATGTTTTATTGATTGTGTCAGTACCATTTTATATTGTAACGTCAAGTGAAATTTCGAACTTTCGTGAGTGTTCCAATAAACTTGTCCTGTTACTGTCAACTGTAGGCATTCAAAACAATCATTCTCTCATTTCGTTGCATAATTATGTGAGAAATAGGTTATTTTTGAGAAATGTAGGATGTTTACAAAACTATATTTTCGTAAATTACCGATACCGATACCGTAACTTATTTAGTAGTAAATCAGAGTCTCTAGTTCACAGTTACTGCCAGAGGATACATCAACCCTGAATTTCATTGTGTACCAGCACATGTAAACGCTCGTTTTTGAAAATTTTAAGAAGCCACCATCGTTCTTTGCACAATCAATGAGTAATTTGTAATAACCCTGCGTTTGTTATTTAGTTACTGTAGCAAATATTCTAACATAGTGTGTTACATCTAGATTTTACTTAAAGAGTAGCCCTTACTATTATCTACATTCATCATAAATTAACTCTGCTTTGGAGTTTGCTAATAACTATGATTCACCTCAAAACGTTTTATGGAACTAGTAATTTTTGCCATACGTTTTTTGTTTTGTCGTAACAGAAACCTCGTTTAGTATATGTGGTTAAATTCTTAATGGGAATAGCAGTTCTTAGCTCAACAGATTAAAAATAATGAGAAGCCTTCATTTAAAGTTATTTGTTGACTAACCTGTAGTACATTTCACCAGCTAAAATGCAGCCCCAGCTTTCCCAAGCAGGGGATTAGTTGGTTGACGTGCGTAAACCGCTGGAAATCGCTCTGAGTACTTTCAGACGACTGATAGCTGCTGTGAGTTGGTATGATGGATGAACTCATGTACTATGCTCGCCTGTGGATCCTGTCTGCTCTGCAGAAAATACAGTATTTGGTAATACTCGTCCACTTGACTGCCAATGGCGTATCGATGGTAGATGTAGTCTGCCTGACCAGTGAGGACTCAGGGTGACAATTGTGCCGATCCCCCTAATCAAAAAGTTTGAGGTGCTGTATTTTCCTGAAATTGAGACCTAACCAGTGACATTCACTTTACCGGTTTAGGGGATACCTGTTGTGGCCAGTGTCAAGAGGGATCTGTTAACTGTCAGCAGTTCAAACGTATGGCAAATGATGATGCCCCTTACGAATATTGCAGCTAGGGAGAGGAGAAGACAGCAGGTACATTCAGGGCGCATGCCTGGGGCTTTATCAGATGTGTTGAGAAGCAGCCATTGATCGGAATGGGTGCAGCCAACTGCAGACTGTAGAGCATTTGGAACAAATGACGACTGGAGTCTAGGCTCCGAGGTCTTACTTGGGTCATTCCAGTGACTGACAGAAAAGATTGCGAGACCAGGCTTGTATATGGTGTTTCAAGGAAGCTCACAATTTTCAGCATTGTCCCCGAAACTGATCGTAGCACTTTGGTTCTTACTCGAGTGGAAGGACTGAACCAGAGACTCTCAAGGTTCTGTGACAAACTCGGCTGCGACTTCCTTAATTGCCCCATTTTGGTTGAGAACGGTAGGATCCCGCGAAGTGCGTCAGGTGCCAGCTACACATCAGAGGCTGCTACTCACGTAGATGAGTGTGTGTACGGTGCACACAACGGTGTTTTAGATTGGGTGACGCTGCATCTAATACGGATAACAATAACTCTAGGAAACCCAGAAGCATCAGTGTAAGGTCGAAAGAAATACCTTCCACAGATTGGGTTGGGTTGGGGTGGGTTGTTTGGGGAAGGAGACCAGACAGCGAAGTCATCGATCTCATCGGATTAGGGAAGGACAGGGAAGGAAGTCGACCGTGCCCTTCCAAAGGAACCATCCCGGCATTTGACTGGAGCGATTTAGGGAAATCACGGAAAACCTAAATCAGGATGGCCGAACGCGGGATTGAGATGTCGTCCTCCCGAACGCGAGTCCAGTGTCTTCCACAGGTGATATTATTAAAATCCTATTGGCAAACTGCCGAAGCATTCGCAACCAAGTGCCAGAGTTTGAAGCACTCCTGAGAAGCAGTGAAGCTCACATAATACCAAGTACAGAAGGGTAGCTGAAACGAGACTGATAGTGAGACATTTGGGGAGACTCCAAGTGTGTAACGAAAGTACAGGCAAATGGGATATAAAAGTGGTGTACTCGCCGCATTAGATAAGTAACTAAAACCCATCGAGATAGAAATTCAAACTGCATGTGAGACTGTTTTGGCAGGACTTTGTATCGGGGGTGGGCATAAAATGATAATTAGATTCTTCTATCGTCCACCAGATTTATCTCCTAATGTAACTGAAAGTTTTAGAGAAAACCTCACTTGATGTGCATGAAGTTCCCCAGTCATACTGTAAACATCGATGGAGATTTTAATCATCAATCAGTTAATTGGGAAAGTACCGTTTTGTTAGTGGTGTGCTTGATAAGACATCCTGTGAAAAACCTACAACAGATAGTTCAGAACTCCGCTCATGATAGAAATATATCGAATTGAATGACAACAAATAGACCTGTACACGCCGAAACTGGTATTAGTGCCATTGATGCCATTGTGGTAACAGTGATAGCCAAAGTACAAAAGACAACTAAACCAACCAGAGAGACATATATGTCCAGTAAACTATGTAAAAATCAGTTCTGTCATGACTCGTCATGTCTCAATGAGGAACTTGAAAGTTACAGCACGTGACAGGAGCACGTAGAAGGACTATGGTTCAAGTTTAAAAGTATAATTGACCATGCAATGGACAGCTGTATATACCCCTTATAACAGTTCGTAATAGGAACCTCCATGGTAACCAGTCACTGTAAAGAAACTTATAAAGAAACATCCATTACCGCATAATAGGTGAAAAACAAGGCGTAGGGCTATAGACAGACAGATGCTAAATCAAACGCATTTGTGTGTCAAACAGAAATGAGTGATGTGTTCAATAACTACTGTAGCAGAATGTGCCAAATGATGTTTCACTATATCCAAAGAAATTCTGGTCGTGTATAAAGGAGGTTAGTGGCACGAAAGTTAGTGCACAGTCCCTAGCAAATGAGACTGGAACTGAAATTAAGGGTAGCGAAGCAAAAGCTGAAATGCTTAACTCCGTTTACGAATATTCCTTTACAGAGGAAAACCCGGGAGAACTTCCCCAATGTAATCCTTGTACACTGAGAAGATGAATGAAATAAATATTAGTATCAGTCGTGTTGTGAAGTACTGAATTCTTTAAAATTGAACAGTGCTCCAGAGCCTGATGGAGCCCCTGTTAGATTCTATACTGAATCTGCGGTTCATTCTTCCCACCGTCACCCAATCTAACTACAATCCATGACAGCATCACAGAACAAAAAACCATGTCCAGTTCTAAGAAATAAACATGCGCCAAACCCTTCTACAAGCATGGTTGTAAAAGTGATCCACAACACTACCGTCCGATATACTTGGCATCGATTTGTAGTAGAATCCTAGAAAATATTCTGAGGTCAAACATAATTAGGTATCTCGAAGAGAATGACATCCCCAGCGCCTGCCAGCGTGGATTCCGAAAACATCGGTCATGTAAAGCCCCATTCACACTTTTCTCAAATGACATACTGAAAGCTATCTATCAAGGCAGTCAGGCAGTTGCAGTATTCTTGATTTCGGAAAAGCATTTGACTCAGTATTACACCTAAGCTTATTATTCAAAATACGATCATATTGAGTATCAAGTGAAATTGGTGACTGGATTGAGGGCTTTATAGTAGGGAGGACACAGCATGTTATCTTGGATGAAGAGTGATCGTCAGATGTGGAAGTAACTTCAGGTGTGCCGCAAGGAAGTGTTTTGGGACCCTTGCGGTTCATATTGTAAACTAATGACCTCGCAGACAATATTAACAGTAACCTCAGATTCTTGCAGGTGAAGCTGTTATCTACAATGAAGTACTATCTCAAAAAAGCTGCATAAATATTCAGTCAGATCTTGATAAGGTTTCAAACTAGTGCAGAGATTGGCAACTTGCTTCAATTGTTCAGAAGTGTAAAATCCTGCACTTCACAAAACGAAGAAAACCCAGTATCCCAGGACTCTAAATATGAGTCAACGCTAGAATGGGCCAACTCATACAAATGCCTGGTTGTAACATTTCGTAGGGTCATGAAAGGCAATGATCACATGGAATCAGTCGTGGATAAAGCTAGTGGTAGACTTAGGTTTATTCGTGGAATACTAAGGAAGTGCAATCAATCTACAAAGGGGATTGCTTACAAATCTTTCGTGCGACCAGTTCCAGAATGCTGCTCAAGCGTATAAGACCCATACCAAATAGGACTAACAGGGGATATTGAATTATACAGAGAAGGCCTGTACGAATGGTCACAGAATGGTCTGAAATGTGGGGTAGTGCCAGAGAGATACTGAAGGAAGTGCACTGCAATGCTCTCGAAGGTAGACATAAAGGTTAATGTGAACGCGAGATAAGCCATTACAAATGCGAGATGGTGGTACATTAATAAACTGCATAACTACCAGAATGCTTAATGAAGGGATGCAGAGGTGCATGAATTGTTTTGTACAGGTGTCGGATGTCAGATTGTGTGATGGAGTTCTATGCCTGTCGCACATGGTCGGTCAATACAGGGGCGGTTAATGCTGTTCGCAGATTATGCTGCAGTTGTCATCTGATGATGTCCAATATGTGCTCGATTGGAGACAGATCTGGTGATAGAGTAGGCCAAGGAAACACGTCGACAGTCTACAGAGTATGCTGGGTTAAAACAGCGGAGCATTATCCTGTTGTGAAACACTCCATAGTATGCTGTTCATAAACGGTAGCACAACATATCGAATCACCAGATTTATGTACAGATTTGCTATCAGGGTGCGTCGAATAACCAAAAGAGTACTTCTGCAGTCGTATTCCAGTATTAGGTCCCGTGTGTCCTTCATGAAGATAGACCGTTTGCAGGCCATCGACTGGCCTTCTCCTAACCAACACACAGCCATCATTGGCATCGAGGGAAACATCTTTCATCAGAAAACACGACAAACCACCACCCTGCACTCCAATGAGCTCTCGCTTGACACCACTGAGGTTGCAAATGGCGATGGTTTGGGGTGAGTGGAATGCACGTTCCAGTGTGTGTTGTAAGCGAATGTACCTTCGGTTGGTGTGAGGGTATATATATATATATATATATATATATATATATATATATATATATATATATAATGATTAACGAACATATGCCTACTTCACTCCCACTCACCTTGCATTGTTCACACCACGTTCGCTTCTTCCCTCGTAGTACTGTACTGCAATGCTGCTGGAACGTCGCTGGAATGTTCAATTAAATACAGAGGGGAACTGCGGTAGGGGGGGGCTCCACTACCGATTGACGTCACTGGTCTGGTATGACTTTGATTGTTACTAATATTTGTGCATTTTACAGGGCTGCAATGCTCACACTTTAAACACGTTGTTCACATTCACAACCTTTCACTGCAATCTACCAAGGCGATTTTCGTGCCAATGTAGTTAATTCAGTTCTGACCCTATGCGGCGCTAGAGATGCCCTGGAACTTCAAATCGTATTTCTCGCTTTTTGACTCATTTCACCCAATTCCGAAATGCCTGTGCTTTCCAGTGATGTGCACGAATAATTTCCCATCGATTACTATAGTCTTGTCACAATTTTGTAGTGTTTTTGCGACCCAAGATATCCGCGCTTCTGTCGCGTTAGACAGGCAGCTAGACACTATAGATTAATTCTTTTATCTTGGAGGCTTGCGCATGCCCGCCCAGACGCGGGAGATTGCTGCGTTGCCAGTTGCACAAGACGCACGCGCCAATGGAAGCAGCGCCGTAGTACAGCATAGTTCGCAAGCTTACGTTTAGGGGGGAGCGCGCAGTTCATGAAGTAAAGCCACCACGGCCGCATTAACTCTTTCGCTGCTACAAAGACGTGCTCCCTGCATTCCGCGCTGTGCGCGATTTTGTCACTACACTGCTCGCCTGTGCAGACACATCGTGTTCCGACTGCTTTGACACTCTTATCATTCGATTCCACAAAAATTATTTGGCCCAAAAATTAGATTTTTACACATCTTCTTGACTGATACCTTTCCCCATAAATGAGTTAATTTTGTTTCGATGTTCAACGCAGTTATTATGCAGCATTAAATATAGTAAACCATTGCACGAAATTTTGAAGAGTTTGCAGAGGTAAAAGTTCATAGAGTATACGTTCCGTATGGTCGATTTTAGTTGCCACAATGTTGAGAATGAAATGTGGACAAGATACCTAAATTTCATATAAAATTTACTGTATAACAAAGGTGTCGTATGTAATATTGAGAAATATTCCGTTTTTCGCGACTGTAACAAAAGTTTTATTTACACTGAGCACGTTTGGCTTTATTTTAAAGCACTTCAATCAATCAAAAGGAAGTAGACAAAATACATTAAATAAAACTGTGGACTTACAAAAACATTAGGACTTGAATATACTGTGTATCAGTGAAGTGCTCTGAGCTATGTCAAATATAATTTTTGCGTGTGGCACACACAAACAACATTTATTTGCTAAAACACTGAACAGCCGACACAAACGATGAATATTGTGTTGCCACAGCACAAAACTACGATAGGTGACTTGGCAATTGAGGAGACAAAATACTGTCCAGTGAAGATGCTTCAAAAGAGAATAACGCGTCTGGTCTAAATAAGACGCTTATTACAGTTGCAGAGGAGGAATATATTTCAACACCATTGGTAAAACTGCGACTGTGGAACAAAAACAAGAAAGAGAACATGAGTACCATTGTGTATGTGCCATACCTTTCATTGATTGAAGTGCTTTAAAATAAAGCCAAACGCGTCCGGTGTAAATAAAACTTTTATTACAGTCGCGAAAGACGGAATATTTCTCAATATTACATACGACACCGATGTGGCACTTAAATTAAATGAGATAGTGTTATACAGTAAATTTTATATGAAATTTAGGTATCTTTTCCACATTTCATTCTCAACATTGTGGCAACTAAAATCGACCATACGGAAAGTATACGCTATGGACTTTACCTCTGCAAACTCTTCAAAATTTCGTGCAATGGTTTACTACATTTAATGCTGCATAATAACTGCGTTGAACATCGAAACAAAATTAAGTCATTTATGGGGGGAAAGTATCAGTCAAGAAGACATGTAAAAATCAAAGTTTTAGGCCAAATAGTTTTTGTGAAATCGAATGATAAGCGTGTCAAAGCAGTGGGAACACCATGTGTCTGCACAGGCGAGCAGTGCAGTGATGACAAAATCGCCCACAGCGCGGAATGCGGGGAGCACGTGTCTGCAGCAGCGAAAGGGTTAATGAAGAGACAAAGCACTAGAAATTTCAAAAAGTTGTATTCAAACGAATATAATTCGTGAAGTAAGGCACTTCGATATTGTTTTTAAATAATGAAAATATTAAGCACGACACAAGGTTTGATCTCATAACCTTTCACGTAGAAGCCATACACCTTAACCGTTACGCTATCGCGGCTCAGCCGTTTACGTAATACCATGAGGACTATAACATGTCACGCAAAATACTGACAAACACTGTTGGTATAACTATGAATTACTCACGCTTCGTCGAAGTACAATAGGAAATAAACAATTACCGCTGTTCATTATTGCGAAAAAGCAGCATAAAAGATAGTCTGCTATCAAGACATTGCTTTTGTTCTATTACTTTATTTATGACTGAACGTTTCTAAAACTGAAGACACTCGTCCATGCTCTGCACTGCAGTCGAGATCTGGCAACATAAACGACGCGCACTTTAGTCATCACTTGGCGCCAACCATTAGTAAAATGAAGCAAACAAATGCGAAACCAAAAGCACCACCACATTCTCGATAGCAGCAATGTTAGGTGGATATAAGTTTACATTCCAACACGAAAAATTGTTTCTAAATTCAGAAGGAATTGGGAAAACAGAAGACCCCTTGGTGGGGACTGGTAAGGGAAGACCGGAACTGGAGTAGGGATTTAAACAAGAGAAAAAAATTAGTAAGTTAAAAAGCTAATAATAGCGCAAAAGAATTTCCACAGATGTCTTTTGCTGTACTATTCCACCATTAGGTAACAATATTCGCTCGGTCATTCACTTAAAAATCGTAAAACTGCTGTTGAACTGTTATGAAACGTAATACGTGAAAGAAACTTGTATATGAAACAAATATTAGTCACCAAATTGGTCCTTATAACGCAGTAAAAATACAAAAAAATGACAAGAACAAAGTAAACATGAAAATTAGTGTAACATCAAAGAGGAACAGGAATACAGGCTATAACGAAAGCACTGAAACCAAGAAAATTTATATTGCGTAACAGCGCTACCGTACATAGTCAATTTGTCAAAAATACGATACACGTGACATATTAAATATAAATTGAGTGTGTAAATAAACCTAAGTCACAACGGTACCATACACATTCTGTGTGATCAATGAAATAGAAACAACGCTAAGGGCCCGTCATTCATCAGTTACTAGCACATGCAAAATTTCATTGGAGCATGGAGACTCACCGAAGAGAGAAGAATAAAAGGACATTAACCTTGGCTCACCTGATCAATGCTGGAGGAGGTGAGTTTCACTGATCCCAAACTGCTGTTTTAGCGGCCAGCTGTTGGCAGTGGCAGGTGTGCAGTCGCTGTCATAGAGAACAAACCAGCACGCTACTTCGTACTACAGCTGTCAGTTGATGCAGGCCACGGAACACAGTAAGCGTTCCTTTATAATTTAACCTACTCGCAGCCCAATGCACAAATTTCTGTACGATAACAGTTGTGGCTTTTTAAGATATTTGATATTCAACATAATAAAGCCTTATTTTATCGAAATTACGTAACGCGCTGAATTATGCTCAAATCTTCATACTGAAGTTAAAATTGGCTCCTCATAATGAAAGGCAACAACAGAAGAATATCCAATACATAGAATCTTAACAGTAAACTTACTATAACATAATACATGACTTAACAGTGTATCGAGCACATGAAACATCATTATTAGTTTACAAAAAGTTTCATCCTCCTAACACGACTCTAGCACAACCACACATTTCTGGTTGACCGAGTATATTTGACCTTGTTATACAGAAATGTCCTTACATCACTCATCTTTAATTATATTTAATATTTTCAACATGATACTTTCCTTCATATTTCTCTATCTTTAAAACCTCAAGTTCGATTGTATTCGGGCACTGAATGACAATGATTTTGTATGGACATTTAGCCTTTAAATAAAATCTCCTTGTCTCATCTGTGATCTTAGACGACTTTATGTGAGTCTTAATCAACGCCAAGTCTTCTAATTGGATAAACAATTTGATCATGATGGTATTTTCTTTGGTTTACCTTTCTCTCCAATGTTTATATTGCCTTGTGTATCTTGCCTTCCGATGAAATAATAGTTTTTGCGACACCTCTACTCAGTTAAGCAAAAATGGTTTCTGTTTCCCGTTTAGTAGTATTTAAGATATGTCTCAGGTTATTAAGCACACTCTCAAGGTACGCCTTACAGTGACAATGCTTGTAACGGCAATAGATTCTACAAATGCAGTTTGTTCCCTTCATAACACGTGTTGCGGGGTTAGAAGCAGGTCTATATTTGCTCAATATTATACTGATTCATCATCATTTCCCTTTCCTTGGAAACAATTTTGTGATCATTATCTGTGAGAATCCTCTTTGATTTACAAATATTGACAAAATAATGATTGACCATCTTTGCCACCATTACTTTACTTACAGCTCTTTGTAGAGGGTAAAACTTAATAAATTTGGACACTACTTCTAACACTAAGGTGTGTGAAATTTCTTTGTGACCTTGGCAAAGGGACCGGGAGTCAATGACAGTGGCCTGCATAATGCCATTTGATGTAATTGGATGCACTGGCCCTTGATGTCTGACTATTGTAGTCTTTGTCTTTCGGCAGGTATCTCATGTGAGCAGCACCTTCCTCAGCTTTTTGCTCATACCAGAGAATACACACCCCTTTTCTATGCATTTATCAGCACCAAAGTGTGCATTGCGAAAATGGGTAGCCTTTTACAGAATCCATACACGCCATTCTTGCTTGGATTCATCTGTATTCTCACATAAAATGTTGTTATGTATCACGTAGTATTTAGAAATATTCTCTTAACCCGCACAGCTATGTTTGGTCTTCAGAAGCTTCAGTGGTTGGTCCTTATTCTATTCACATTGTATGCTCTTTACGAGATTTTTTCGTATATGCTTCAACTGGAACTCCTTTCACTACATTAACTCTGAACTCATTCCCTTGAGGACCATTCACATTAAAGTCTGCCTGGTGAGGTTCTGCATAATGCATCTGGTTCAATGTTTTAACTACCTGCCCTAAACATGATCTCAAACTGATATTCTTGAAATGCAAGACCCCATGTAACTAACCTGTTGTGATGTAAATTACAAAGTAGAAAGGAGAGTGCCTTTTTATCTGTCGCTACCTCCATTGTTCTGTCCAGTAGTTAATATCGTAGTTTATCAAGCCCTCAAAGGATTGCTAGTGCTTGGAGCTCTGTAACTGTATATTGGAGTTCCCACTTCTTTATTTTTTTTAATTTTTTATTTATTTATTTATTTATTTATTTTTACGTAGTGCAGAAAAGTCTCTAATAGCCTGTAGTTTTGTCTCAACTGGTTCATTCCCTTGTCCACTAATTATGTGACATAAGAAGTGAATTCAGTCTTTTCCAAAGCCACATTTTTCTATGTACACGGTAACTGCAAGTTGTCTGAAAACAGTTAAGACAACATCTAAGATTTCTCCATGCTTTTATCACACTGCAGTAGCTATACGAATGTCTTCAACATAAGAAGTAACCTCTTTCTGAAGTTTCTATCCCAGCACCGTGTCTAATGATCTGATGGAGACTGCCCGTAACCAAATCTCAAACCGATGCTATTAAATACCCTTGCTCCACAGAATTTTTCAAGTACTTCCTTCGGTTCCTGAAGTCTATCTCTCTGTGGTGATACGATCTTGTTCACAGGTCTGGCATCAAACAAAATTCTGACATCACCAATCCTTTTCTCTACCACAAACAGTGGGCTATTATATTGGCTCGTTGATCTCTCAATGAGACCCATCCTCAATATTTTCGTATTTCTTCGCTCAAAACCTTTCGTTTCACCTGGGGAATACCATATGATTTATGAAGAAGCGTTTGTTCTACCTGACACTTAACTTGTATTCTGCTGTTTTGATTATACCCGATTAGTTTGCAAAACATGAGTGCACTTCCTCAATATGTTCATGAGATTCTTAATTTCCTCTCCCTCAATCAGTCAGCAGCAGCTGGCCAAGGCACAAAAAGCCACAGGGAAGTAACCCATTTTGTGACATTTTACAAGTTCCTAACTAATTGTAGTTTCATCTCTGTGCTTCGGTGGTTTAGTTTCTTGAGATTCTGCGTGTTAATTTAATACTTAATAGACAAAGTTCTCTTGCATCGGAATGTAAATCGATTTTCTGACATATTACAAGTTCCTAATCAGGAGCGAATTATTTAAAAACATCTGAGTGGTTTTGCAGTTCAGTTTTTGAATCCCTGCATGTTAATCTAACTTATTAGACACAGCTTTTTCCTGTGTGTCTACAGTAGAGTTCCATAGCGCATGTCGATTTTCCTTGTTTGTCTGTGTAGTTCAGCGCCTTAGGGACGGTCTTTAGTATGGATAGGGACTGTGATTGCTGTGTGCAGATGCAAGTCGAGTTGGTGACCAGCCCACTTACTGCTCTCACTGAGGTTGATCCCTCACCCGCGGTCGAGTGGGAGATCGCCTCAGAACGTGGCAGGGGGCCAAACTACTTTCCAGTGGGCCGCACGTAAGGCGTACGAAGTTATTCCGACAAACATGGTTCCAAGTGCTGTCTGTGGCTGACACTCTCCCTCAGCCAGTTGGAGTCACCTGTCCTGCTTCAGAGGGAACCTCTCAGCCTATAAGATCTGGACAATCACAAAGTGTGGATTTACTGGTAGTTCGGAGCTCCAATGGTACGCGCATTATGAGACCCCTTACGAACAAGGTTGCAAAGGAGGGGAAGAGAGCTGCGTGCATTCTGTGTGCATAGCGGGTGGCGTCATTCCAGAGATGGAAAGGGTCCTTCAGGATACCACGAAGAGCACAGAGTGCAGCCAGCGGCAGGTGGTGACTAACGTCATACCAATGATGTGTGTAACTTTGCATCAGAAGAGCCGGTGTCTAGCGGTTAACAGAAGTGGTAGAGGCTGCCGGTCTTGCTTGTGAGGTGAAAACAGAGAACACCATTTGCAGCATAGTCGACAGGACCGATTGCGGACCTTTGGTACAGGGTGGAGTGGAGGGCTGACTCAGAGGCTCAGACGGTTCTGCGACCGGGTAGGCTGCAGATTTCTCGACCTGCGCCGTACGGTGGTTGGGTTTCAGGTTCTGCTGAATAGGTGAGGAGTCCACTACACGCAGGAGGCGGCTACGAAAGTAGCAGGGACGGTCTCGCAGAAATGCGAAAAGGGCTTCAGTCACAAAGGGTGGAGGTCGAACGTAGGAAGAACGTAGATAAATAACCATCGGTATAGCAGTTGTAAATTGTCGATAGCAGTTGTAAATTGTCGTAGCTGTGTTGGTAAAGTACAAGAGCTGCAAGCGCTAATAGAAAGAACTGATGCACAAATCGTTATAGGCACTGAAAACTGGCTAAAGCAAGAGATAAGTTCAGCCGAATTTTTACGATGAACCTAACGGTGTTCCTAAAGGATAGGCTAAACAGAGTTGGCGGTGGCGTGTTTTTTGCTGTTAGAAATGGTTTATCTTGTAGCGAAATTGAAACAGACACATCCGGTGAGTTATTGTGGCAGAGGGCATCCTTGGCAACCGGAACAAAATAATAATTGGGTTCTTTCATCGACCTCTCAATTCAGATGATACAATTTCTGAAAGGTTCAAAGAAAAGTTGAGTTTAGTTTCGAACACGTACGCGACTCATACAATTATAGTCAATGGTGAATTAAATTGACTGTCGATAAGTTGGTGAAAATGTAACACTCCACACTCTCCAAGTCTCAAGTCTCTGCCGCGACCGAGCGTCCATCGCACCATCACATCCAGCACTTCCCGTGTCCTGTCCTGTTCTGTCCAGAACTCTCCACCTAACTGCCTCGTGTCCTCCCCAGAATCGATCCTCCTCCCACACTTCCATACAGTCTCGCCATAACGAGCGCTGTGATTCGCTAGAGTGCTCCCTCCATGTCTCCAAGCCAACGTACACTCAAACATATTTAAGCTGATACAAAATACTGGATTTACATTTAAATACCTGAAATTAAATAAATATTCATATGGCTGGACCATAAACACACTCTAACACACATTATTAAATACATAAACAAATTAAATAAACATATATCATTGATATGATGGTCAACTGTGGTCCAGGAAAGAACCAAGATGATGTTTCTGGTGTGAAAGGATCAGCCACCAGAGAAACCTGACGCCCAGGGACACAGTGGGGATCACATCCACAAACTGTTCGCTGTTCTGCAATGGCACTATGCTTTTCTACTGCTCAATATGCTTCTACAGTCTGGTACAGGTCGTCGCATGCCAGACAAGTAGACATTGCTCTCAACGAAACCTACAGGTTGCTTAAGAGCTACCCCAACTGATAAGCTCTACTGCCTGGCTGGAATAGCGCCACCATGGGTACGCAGAACAGTGGCTGCCAACAAGGAGAAACTGAAAGTGGAACAGGACAGTGCCCATCCACTGCACCGACCTAATCCACCACAGCAACGGCTGGGATCGCGAAAGAGCTTCCTGAAAACATCCGAGAAGCTCACATTTCACCAGAGAAGGCAAGGCTGGAGTTACGGAAGAAGTCGACGCCTCAACTGCAGACGCCAGAAGCTGAAGAACTACCACCTGGACACAACGAGAGCTGGCTGGTGTGGAAATCTTTAAACAGATTACGACCAGGAGTTGTTCGATCCAGAGACAACCTGAAGAGATGGGGCTTCATAAGATACGTCCTGTGATTGTGGACAAGAACAAACCACAAGCCACATGCTCCAGTGCCTTTTGTGCCCTACATCCTGCACGAAGATTGATCTCCTGCAAGCCACTCGAAGCGCCTTGGAGGTGGCAAAGTATTGGGCACATGTAATATAAATACAATTTATAAATATATGTACATATTTATTGATGTGTATGGCTACTGTAAATTTGTATGTTTCTGACTCGGGAATAAATAAATAAATAAACATATATCAAAGGAACAGAACACAAGGCACGCTAGTAGCCCAATGTCTCTGTGCTTTCTAAAAAACAAAGTAAATATTTAACAAGTTTCTTCATGAATGGTATAGCCGGCCAGTGTGGCCGAGCAGTTCTAGGCGCTTCAGTCTGGAACCGCGCGACTGCTACGGTCGCAGGTTCGAATCCTGCCACGGGCATGAATGTGTGTGATGTCCATATCTTAGTTAGGTGTAAGTAGTTCTAGGGGACTGGTGACCTCAGACGTTAAGTCCCATAGTGCTCAGAGCTATTTGTACCATTTGAACCATGAATAGTATATATCACATACAAAGAAAGACATAGATCAATAAATATATTTATAAGCATTATGCTACCGTTTTTTCGTATAACTGTGGAGTACTTATGGCCTGACGCGAGCGATAGTAATCGGCCACATTCACCTCCAATAACTCATGTACTATTCAAGTTACATGCCTGTACTTTTTACCAATTTAGGTCTACACTAATAGATTTCTAAAGACACGTCGATCGACGAAATCGGATGAAGCGTTTAAATTTTGGAAATTCATTGCTGGGTGTTACTTGTATAATTTACCATCAGATATTAAACTATAAACTAATATAGATATTGAAAAACTGATTAGACCGTCAGAATCGTCTTGCAAATAATGGTAATGCACATGTTTCTTTTTGAGGTATCATGATTCATCTGGCTACTATTAATTTGTATACGAACTGTGAAATGTCTGCCATTAAGGTTTCACAAAGTCCGCCATCTTTGGCCCTCCCAGCGCACAGCGTCACCAAGCAATTCCCAGCCACGTGCTCGATGGACCACGTGCTCTGGTCGTCGTGAGGCAGCACGCGGATGCTAACGAGCTGGATCCCGCCGCGCGGACCTAGCGGTGGCCACCAACTCTGAACTTGGAGTATTTCCAGGGCGCCCAACTCGCGCCGTTACCTCGCTATACCCAGACAACTAAAAATTCGAGGACTGATGTTGTTAGGATGGACTGAGAAGAAAAAAGGGAAATAGCTAAACTAAAAAAAGAGGGCAAATGACGTTGTAAAATATGTGGCAGAGCAAGAAATAAATCAACATCAAGAGTGTATGCAAAATGTAACGAATGGGTGTGTGTTGATCATTCGACAACTAGCGCTGTTTGTAAGGATTGTGCCTGATTTTTTATTGTACATATTTACAGTGATTATATTTTGTGTATTATGAGCTTCTTCATTAAATTTATTTTGAATAGTTTAATTACTTCCTGTGTAATGTAGTGTGTTGTAAGTAATAAATGGGTCGAATGACTAAATCTCATTTTGCGTTTAAAAAATTAAACGCTTCATTCCTTGCCTCGTTTCAAAAGTATTAGTATCGAATTAACTCATACACTGCAAAAGACGTAAGAAACAAAAAAACAAAACAAAAATAAATAAATGGAGAAGAAACGTATTTTAAGAAAAAAAGGTGGTGGAAAACATCTGCACTCCGAGCGAGTATCTGTGTCCTCAAAAACAGTGCTACTAGCGGAGGGTTAAACCCGGAGTTACGCATAAAACATGATCCGACATTGCGCTAAATACATTCTCTGAAAATTATTTCTAACGGATAGTTCATGAGCCCACGCGAATATAAAACGGTTGTGAAAACACACTTGACCTCATAGCAACAAATAATCCTGAGCTAATTACGAGCATCAAACCGGATATAGGGATTAGTGAGCACAGGGCTGCCGTAGCGAGACTGAATATTGTAACCCCCTAATCCTCCACAGTTAAACGAAAAATATACCTATTCAGAAATGCAGATAAAAGTTCACTCCTTCAAAAGTAACAATGTAGTTGTAGACTAGATGAGGCTTAAATTCAAAGAATTAAATCGACAGCAGTTGAGAGATTTATAGCAAATGAATTAACAAGCGACGGAGCTGATCTCTCTTGGTACACAAAAGTGATCTGAACACTGAAATTCAAACGAACGCAAAATCTCCAAGATTGGAGATCTTTTACAGAAGCTGGAAATTTAGCACCGATGTCATTGCGAGATGCTTATAATAGTTTGCACTACGAAACTTGGTCTCGAAACCTGGCGGGATATCCGAAGAGATTCTGGTCGCATGTAAAGTATGCTACCGGCAAGACACAGTCAATGCAATAACAAAGGAAATGCTATCGACGACAGTGCTCCGAAAGGAGTGTTACTAAACACAGCCTTTCGAAATTTCTTCACCAAAGAAGACGAAGTAAATATTCGAGAACTCGAACCAAAAATATCTGGCAACATGAGTAACTTAGAAGTAGACTTCGTCGGAGTAGTGAAGCAAGTTAAATCACTTAATAAAGCAAGTCTTCTGGTCCAGACCGTATACCAGAAAAGTTCCTTTCAGAATATGAAAATTCAATAGCTGCCTATTTGACAATCGTATACAACTGGTGGCTCGACGAAAGATTTGGAAACAAAATTGCACCGGAAACACCAAAATTCAAGAAAGGCAATAGGTGTAATCCATTAAATTACAGACCCATATCATTAAAGTCGATATGCAGTAGGATTTTGGAACATACATGGTGTTCGAAATTAATGAATTACCTCAGACAGAAGGGTCTACTGACACACGGTCAACACGGATTTAGAAAACTCGATCCTGTGAAACACAACTAGCTCTTTACGCACACGAAGTGTTGAGTGCTACTGACAAGGGATTTCAAATTAGATTCCCAAAAGGCGTCTTGTAGTGAATTGCGTGCTTATTGAATATCGTCTCAGTCACTTGACTTGATTCTTGATTTCCTGTCAGAGAGGTCACTGTTCGTAGTAACTGACGGTAAGTCATCGAATAAAACAAAAGTACTTATGCCGTTCCACGTGGTAGTGATACAGGCACTCTGTAGTTCCTTATCTACATCAGCGATCGGTGAGACAATCAGAGCAGCAAACTTTCTTAGACTGTTTGCAGAAAATACTGTTGTTTATCGTCTTGTAAACTCATCAGATGATCAAAACAAACTGCAAAACGATTTAGAAAAGATGTCTGAATGGTGCGAAATTTGGCAATCGACACTAAATTATGAAAAGTATGAGGTCATCCATCTGAGTTTTAAAAAGAATCCGTTAAACTTCGATTACACTATAAATCAGTCTAATCCAATGGCCGTAAATTCGATTAAAATACCTGGGAATTAATAATAATTTAAATTGGAAAAACAAATAGAAAATGTTCTGGGGAAGGTAAACCAAAGACTGCGTATTATTGAGAGAACACTTAAACAAATGTAACAGATCTACTAAACAGACTGCCTACATTAAGCCTGTCCGACCTCTTTTGGTTCGATCTGGGATTTTTACCACATAGGATTAACCGAGTACATCAAAAAAGTCCAAAGAAGAGCAGCACTTTTTGTATTGTCGGAAAATAGGGGTGAGAGTGTCACGGACATTATACGGTATTTGGGATTGGCGCTTTAAAACAAAGGCGTTTTTCGTCGCGGTGGAATCTTTCCACGAAATTTCACTCACCAACTTTCCACTCCGAATGCGAAGATATTTTATTGACGCCGACCTACAGAGGAAGAAACGATTATCACAACTAAATAAGGAGCTTCAGAGATCGCGCGGAAAGATAAAAAAGTTCCTTTTTTCCGGGCACTATTCGAGAGTGGAATAGTAGTGAATTACTGTAGAGTAGTTCGATGAACCCTCTGGCAGGCACTTTGGTTTGATGTGCAGAGTATCCATGTAGATGAAGATGTAGATACTGTAATGCGGTTATCTTTCTTCTACAGTCTGATTATTAATCAGCATTGGCGGCCGAAGTCTCCCAGCATAAGACATCATCCTCATTCTTCCGACATCCTTGTCAAAGAGGGAAAAGTAGAGACCAGACGTTGAGGATACTCTCTCAACCTAGGGGAGGGAAACTGCCCCTAAAGGCGGAAGAATCAGCAACGATCAACGGCATGGGGATGTAGAAAGCAGTGGAAACCACTGCATTAAAGACACATAATGTGCGTCCACAGGAAGTGTGGCCAGTGGCATGATGATCTTTCCATTACAAAAGCTTCTGGAATAGTTCTCCATTCGGAACGCCGGGAGTGAACTGCCAAGAGGGAGGTGACCATGAGAAAACGATTGAATACTCAACGAAAGGTTAACGTTCTTCGAGTCGGTGCGTGAAATGTCAAAAGTTTGAACTTGGTGGGGAAACTAGAAAATCTGAAAAGGGAAATGCACAAGCTCGCTCTAAACACTGTGGAGGTCAGTGATGTGAAATGGAAAGAAGAGAAGGATTTATGGTCAGATATACCGTTCATAGATAGGGTTTTTCCTATCAGAATCGACAGTAGAGGAATGCCAACAACGATGGTCCAAGTATACATGCCGAAGTCGTAACCTGAAAGTGAAGAGATAGAAGAAGTATATGAGGATATCGGAAGTGTAATACGATACGTAAAGGAAAATGACAATCTAATAGTAATGGGGGACTCAAATGCAGTTGTAGGGGAAGAAGTAGAAGACAAATGTTACAGGAGAATATGGGCTTGGAACAAGAATGAGAGAGGAGAAAGACTAATTGAGTTCTGTAATAAATTTCAGCTGGTAACAGCGTATGCTCTGTTCAAGAATCACAAGAAGAGGAGGCATTCTTGGAAAAGGCCGGGTGATACGGGAAGATATCAGTTGGATTTCTTGGTCAGAGAGAGGTTTCGAAATCAGATACTGGATTGTAAAGCCAACCAGGAGCAGATATAGACTCAGATCGCAATATTGTACTGATGAAGAGTAGGCTGAAGTTTACGTCCTTAGTTTAGACGAATCAATACGCAAAAAAGTGGAATACGAGGTATTGAGGAATGACGAGATACGCTTGAACTTCTCTGAGGCTATGGACATAGCAATAAGGAATAGCTTAGTAGGTAGTACGGTTGAAGAGAAATGGAATTCTTTAAAAAGGACAATCACAGAATTTGGAAAGAAGAACATAGGTGCAAAGAAGGTAACTGTGAGGAAACAATGGGTAACAGAAAATATATTTCAGTTGGTCGATGAAAGGAGGAAGCACAGGAATGTTAAAGGAAACTCTGTAACACAGAAATACAAGTCACTAAGGAATAAAATAAATAGGAAGTGCGGGGATGCTAAGACGAAATGTTTGCATCGAAGATGTGAAAGAATGGAAAAAGGAATGATTGTCGGAAGGATAGACTCAGCATACATGAAAGTCAAAACAGCCTTCGGAGACATTAAAGGTAAGAGTGGTAACATTAAGAGTGCAGCGGGACCTCCACTGTTAAATGCAAAGTAGACAGACGATAGGTGGAAAGAATACACTAAAATCCTCCATGAGGAGAAGATTTGCCTGATGTAATAGAAAAAGACACAGAAGGAGATATAGAAGACATAGGGGATCCAGTATTAGAATGAGGTTTTAAAAGAGCTTTGGAGGACTTAAAATCAAATAAGGTAGAAGGTATAGATAACAATCCATCAGAATTTCTAAAATCGTTGACAGAAGTGGGAAGTAAATGACTATTCACGTTGGCGTGTGGAATTTATGAGTCTGGCGACATACCATCTGACTTTCTGAAAAATGTCATCCACACAATTCCGAACACTGCAAGAGCGAATATGTGCGAGAATTATTACAGTTAGCTTAACAGCTCATGCATCAGAGTTGCTGACAAGAATAATATACAGAAGAATGGAAAAGAGAATTGAGGAATTGAGGATGTACTGGATGACGATCGGTTTAGCTTTAGGAAACGTAAAGGCCGGAGAGGGGCAATTCTGACGTTGCGATTGGTAAAGGAAGCAAGACTAAAGAGAAATCAAGACACGTTCATATTATTTTGTCGACCAGGTAAAAGGGTTCGGCATTGTAAAATGATGCAAGATGTTCGAAACTCCGAGATAAATAGGGTTAATCTACGAGAGAGACGGATAATATAAAATAGTACAAAAGCCAACAGAGAATAATAAGAGTGGATGAACAAGAACGAAGTGCTCGGTTTAAAAAGGTGTAACACTGTTATGTCCCCCCTACCGTTCCATCTGTACACCGAACAAGGAATGATGGAAATAAAAGGAAGGTTCAGGAGTGGGATTAAAATTCAAGGTAAAAGGATGTCAATGATAAAATTTGCTGATGACATTGCTATCATGAGTGAAAGTGGAGAAGAATTACATGAACTGCTGAATGGGATGAACAATCTAATGACTACACAATATGGATTGAGAGTAAATCGAAGAAAGATGACAGTAGTGATAAGTAGTATAAATGAGAATAGCGAGAAACTTAACATCAGGATAGATGGTCACGAACTAGATGAATTTAAGTAATTCTAGTACCTTGGCAGTAAAATAACCAACCACGGAGGGAGCAAGGAGAACATCAAAAGCAGACCAGCAATGTATTAAAGGGCATTCCTGGCAAAGAGATGTATCAAAAGTAGTCCTTAAATTGAGAGAGAATTTTCTGAGAATGTATGTCTGGAGAACAGCGTTGTATTGTAGTTAAACGTGGACTTTGGGAAAACTGGAACAGAAGAAAATTGAAGCATCTGAGATGTGGTGCTGCAGAATAATGTTGAAAATTAGGTGGACAGATAAGATAAGGAATGAGGAGGTTCTGCGCAGAATCGGAGAGAAAAGGAATTAGTGGAAAACACTCACAATGAGAAGTGACAGGAAGACAGGACATCTGTTAAGGCATCAGAGAACGACTTGCATGGTGCAAGATGGAGCTGTAGAGGGCAAAAACTGTAGAGGAAGACAGAAATGGGAATACATCCAGCAAATGACTGATAATGTAGTTTGCAAGTGCTACTCTGAGATGAAGAGGTTGGCACAGGAGAGGAATTCGTGGCGGGCCGCATCAAACCCTTCAGAAGACTGATGATCCCCCCCCCCCTCACCCACACAGAAAAAACAGGTTTTTTTCAGATTCCTTCACCTTAACCTGGTTTTCTATATCCATTGTCTCATGTTTAGTACTCAGGGTCATCTTTGTGTGTATGTTGGAGTATATTTTGTGATTCCATGAAGCATAATCTTGTCGCTCCTATAACTTTACATGCCACCATGGGACCCATAAAAACAATAACATCCTCCCTTTCTTCATTAAACACTTTTACATTCATATGAACAAAGTTTGAGCGAGTTTGCTACTTCGCTAACCACTCCACAGCGAATATCATGGGCAGTCCCGGTCCAAGCACAACTAGTGCCGAAACCTCATAAATTCTCTCATTAATGTTCACAGCGGACGCAATCTGCTCCATTACGGCCTTACTTTTCGTATCTACAGCACCCACAGTGCCCACACCGTTCAGAGGAAAATTCGTTATTTTCTTCCATTGCTCTAACGATGTTGTAGATGACATTTGCGATATCACACTAACAGTAATTTCTGATTCTAAATGAATATCATGCGTAATGCCAAATATCTCATTTTCTATAATCGGTTTCACTGCTTCTTCAGGTACACTTCCTTATTCCTTTAGCTGGCTACCCATTGACACAGTTCTCCTCTCTATTTTCCAGATCGTCAATATCCTTGGTCTTGTTTCTTCAATTCTTAACTGGACCTCATCAGGAATCGTCGTTACTTTTACTCACTTCTTTCCTGCTGCGGCCCATGACAGTCATTGGGACCCTGCTTCAACTGATTCCTTCACCTCTGGCGTATCCATCCTGTGTTGTGATAGCCGGCGCTAACATTTCTCCCTCTACAGTCACTATTTCTTCCTCGAAATCCTCTACCAGGCGAGCTACTGTTATTAGAACTCCAAATTATTTATTGTATCTTTCGCCACCAATATTCATTCTTCCGAGGTTCTTCCAAGGTTCCTTGGCTATACTCTACTTCGATAGAATTCCATCTCATATCGACTTTCTTCTAATGAATCCAGCTGCCCTAACGCTGTCTTGACGGTTTCTACGAGGTGCGACAGTAATGAGACTGATGTGAGAAAAAAATGTTGCTTACTGTTGCAGTCAAGTTTAGTGTTGTCTCCTTCAAAGTAGTTCTCTTTTGATTGCACACACTTTTTCCAGCGCTTCTGCCATTGATGGTAACATATCTGGAACTCGTCTTCTGTAATATCCTCCAAGACACTCGTCATAGCTTCTTGCACATCTTGTGCTGTTTGAAAACGGTGTCCCTTGACCGCCGTTTTGACTCTTGGAAATAGAAAAAAGTAGCACGGAGCGATATCTGGTACTACTGAAATTTTTTTTTGAGGTTAAAAATTTCTGTACTGACAAAGCAGTATGGGATGGCGCATTATCGTGATGCAGAATCCTATTATCAGCAATGTTGGCACCGACACGAAGAACTCTTTTACGAAGTCTTTCTAAAATTTCTTTACAGTAATATTGGTTACCTGTTTGTCCAGGAGGCACCCACTCTCTATGAACAATTCCCTTGGAATCAAAGAAGCACACAAGCACGCATTTCACTTTTGGCTTTGACATGCGAGCATTTTGTTGCTCTGAGTGATCCCTTGGATCACCATTGCAAACTTTGGCGTTTTGTCTCTGCATCGTACTGAAAAACCAACCTTCATCACCAGTGATAACACGGTTCAACAATTCTGAATTGATTTCCATTTGGTCTAACAAATTGGCTGCCACATTTTTCCGTTTTTCTCGTTGTTGTGGTGTGAGATTTTTGGGGACAATTTTTGCACAAATCTTTCTCATACCAAGGTCCTCAGTTATTATTAATTAGACGAAATATTTCTCGAATGATGTTCAGTTTTTCTGCAATCATTTTTATGGGTAATCTTCAGTCAGATTGTACAACTTCACGTACCCTGGGCAAGTTGACATCTGTCCGTGAAGTTGATGGTCGTCCACTGCAGTCTTCATCTTCACCATTCGTTCTGCCTTCACTAAACATTTTATGCCAAAGAAAAACTTCAGCTATTGCTATAACCTCCTCTCCAAAAGCCTTCTGAAGCTTACTGTAAGTTGTCATCACGTTTTCACCCAGTTTAACCCAAAACGAAATGGCATACCGTTGCGCAATATTATTCCATCCATTTCCGTGATGAGAGACACAAACATGTGTTAACTTATTACAGCATAACTCACGACTGAGCAGTTGTATAGATGTCCCGCTTGGACTAGAAGCAGATTATAGACCAAGGTCAGTGACATTGTGCCTACACACTACTGCAGGGTTGCCAAACCTTGCAAAAGAAAATCAGTCTCATTACTTTATTGTCGCACCTTATATGTCATCTTTTGGAACGGCTAGTAGTTTATCCTGTATTGTCACTGGCAGTTTACTTATCATTAGTGATAGAATTGCTTTATTACTTACTGGTTCGTCCTAGTATAAGTTTTTCTCATATAGGCCTTGAAAAAACTACTTCAGACTCCTGTCGCATTCATAGCTGCTTTTTCTGTTTTGATAGAGGCCATTCCTTATCTGATTCGATTTCTAACTGACCAGTGCTGTTTTAGGAATTTCTTCTGAAATCCTAAATATGTTTCACATTTTTACCAATCCTCATTCCCCCTGTATCTGCTTCTTTTTCCATTCATGAAGCCACAAATCTTCTCTAACGTTGGTCATCTCACAGCACTGGTATGCATTCTTAAACTGATCTAGGGAGTAATGTGGATGCCATTTACCATTTGGTATAAAACGTTTGTCATGTTGACAAACATTTACTCCCTCTTTATTCCTGTAACATTATTTCCAGGTATGTCACTATCACACAACAACGATTTAACCTTACTGTCTATCTGTTGTCCTAAATCTTGCTTCACTGTTCCTACTCAAGAAGTACTGCATCCACGCAGTCTTCACATTTTTCCTGTTCTGAATCAATCCAGAAAACATCTTCACCTACTTTCTTTAAATGTTTTCTATTAGACTCCATCTGTCCACTCTTTTCTCTCCCTACAGCGTTTACGTGTTTTGTAGCCTCCTTATGACATCGTCGCAATCTTGTCCTTGCTGATTAATTAACTGAACTACGCCCATCTCCTTTCTCTAACTTTCTTCCACCTCTGTATCTCTTCCTTAAGTTCCTCTGTCACTTTACTTACTCTTTGATCCCATTTTTGAAACCTATAATCAAAGTGTCTCACGTTCCTGAGCCCTTTTAATTTGTTTTATCTTATCCCTTATCTCCTTCTTAATTTGTTTAATATCCGCTTTTATATTTTTTGCAGAAATCTTCACATCCTCTTCCAATTGGTTTTGTTTCCAATCAATGTTGTCTTCCAAAAGCTGCTTTATCAAAGCAAATAATTCTATGTTCTGATTCCTTTCTTCTTGTTTAATGAAAGCTCAAGTCGAGGAAAACCAACTGCTGAACTTCCCACGTCACTGACCGAAGTATTACTCACACTGTCATCATGTGACACATTTCTGTCAACCATCTCAGTTGCATGCTTAGACATTGCCTCAATATTGGAGTCCCTTAAATCATCGTTCTCTACTACTTCCGTCTTTTCTCTCGTCAGATATACTTCTTCAACCTCCTGATTGTCATATATATCACTGAGCTAGGTTCACTTATAGCCTCATTGTCAACCATTTCTGTCTTCACCCTCCTTATATCTACCTCCTCACTTCCAGTGTTAAGTAACCTTGATACACCGTCCATAGCTGTATTCACATCGGTAGATGTCATTACTGGACTAGTTATTTTTATACTTCACATTAATTGCAGCTACAGAACCTGTCCCTTACGTAAGAACAATAATGCAAATCAAGAGCACTTCACACTGAGAATGCCAGAACTCAACACCAAAATACATCTTCAGGTGTGAGCGATAGCAGCAACCTTTAATACTCGTTAGTTGCTCAAATGTACTTAAATGTGCCAAATTAGTTTTGTTTTCGAATAATTCAAACTGTTTACATAGTTTCGTCAAGCAATATGACACAAAGTATTTATTGATCGACGTATTACAGTTAATGCAGCTTGCTGATGTGCGACGTCAGCTCTGCCGCCGTTTCGTGGTGTAGGGACTGGATGGAGCCGGATGAGACTCTCGATGCTCTGCTGTCCTGATATCAGCTCTACTGCTGTGCCGCAGCGTGGACCGAAGTTGTACTGTTACGATCTTAAGATGTCATACTCCAGTTTCCGTCGGTGGTGGGGAGATGATAAAGGTTCGCGATGCTCTATTGTCTTGATGTCAACTGTCCTGTGGCGCCATAGTAGCAACCATTGCCAATGGCTCCGGTCGTCACTTGTTCGTCCCGTAGTGTGGGAAGCAAATATATTCCTATTGCCACTTCTTTGAGCACAGGTTCTTTGCATGCACTCACCCTGATATGGTTTCAGCTGTAATTACTGGGCACTTAGAGTTCTTTGTCTGTCACACAAAAACTATTTGCGACGTCACAATTACTTGAATGTAACTTCGCAACCGCTACAATCGGCAACTCTGATCCTAAAATTACGATTCGTAAAACGTAGTTGCCATGTAAGCAAACGTACCCTCGGTTGGGGAGATTTTATATATAATGTTTAGCGACCGTGTGCCTATTTAATTCCCACACCGTGGCGTTAAACAACCAACTACACACTACTCGTCACTAGGCGCCAACCGTTAGCAAAACGTGCCAAACAGAGGCGAAAGAAATAGCGTAACCGCACTATCGATAGCAGCGATGCTAGTTGGTGTAAGCTTACAGTCTGACTCGGAGATGTCTTCGAAGTAACCGATTTGTAGCAATTCTGTGTGCCACTGTGGTGTCAACTTTTTTTTTTTTTTTGGTCATCAGTCTACTGACTGGTTTGATGCGGCCCGCCACGAATTCATTTCCTGTGATGACCTCTTCATCTCAGAATAGCACTTGCAACCTACGTCCTCAATTATTCACTTGACGTATTCCAATCTCTGTCTTCCTCTACAGTTTTTACCCTCTACAGCTCCCTCTAGTACCATGGAAGTCATTCCCTCATGTCTTAGCAGATGACCTATCATCCTGTCCCCTCTCCTTATCAGTGTTTTCCACATATTCCTTTCCTCTCCGATTCTGCGTAGCGACTGCTACGGTCGCAGGTTCGAATCCTGCCTCGGGCATGGATGTGTGTGATTAGTTAGGTTTAAGTAGTTCTAAGTTCTAGGGGACTGATGACCACAGCTGTTAAGTCCCATAGTGCTCAGAGCCATTTGAACCATTTGATTCTGCGTAGAACCTCCTCATTCCTTACCTTATCAGTCCACCTAATTTTCAACATTCGTCTATAGCACCACATCTCAAATGCTTCGATTCTCTTCTGTTCCGGTTTACCCACAGTCCACGTTTCACTACCATACAATGCTGTACTCCTGACGTACATCCTCAGAAATTTCTTCCTCAAATTAAGGCCGGTATTTGATATTAGTAGACTTCTCTTGGCCAGAAATGCCTTTTTTGCCATAGCGATTCTGCTTTTGATGTCCTCCTTGCTCCGTCCGTCATTGGTTATTTTACTGCCTAGGTAGCAAAATTCCTTAACTTCATTGACTTCGTGACCATCAATCCTGATGTTAAGTTTCTCGCTGTTCTCATTTCTACTACTTCTCATTACCTTCGTTTTTCTCCAACTACTGATCTCAATGATGCTGCAGTAGCAGAACGGTGCTCCAGAGCCATGCATCAAACGCGCTGGTTTCCTTCTCGGCATATGCAAATGGCCGTCTGGAAACCGGTCTTCAAGTGACTGTACATTCTCGTGACCACCGCCGCCATCAGTCATGTGCAAGGGCTTTCTTCAATATAGCAGAAGAGACATTTAGATTCTCACAGCCGTGTTACATGACCTCGTTCAAAATCAGAGAGGTGTCAATAACGGCGGCTTGGTTGACTTAAAGGTATTCTTGACTTACACCAACTCATTACGACCAGTCTCAAAGGTAACCCCCGCTCACGACTGTTGAAGAGTACATTTAAAGGAAACCTGATCTGCGTCCTCGTAGTGACGCTACATCCATGGAAGTTAACGGTAAACAGAAACTCACTGGCCTGGATCCGCGAACTGACTCGATTGTTAGTCTACTGAGCAATTTATGTGCACCCTACATTTCTAAACCAACGGCCTTGCCCCAGCAGTAACGCCAGTTCCCTTCAGGTCGCCACAGTTAAGCGCTGTTGGTAATGGCTAACGCTTCCATTGGTGCCGAGCGTTGTTGGCAAGCGCGGTGCACTCTGCCCTTGTGAGGTCAACTAAGGAGCTACTTGACTGAGAAACAGCGGCTCCAGACACGAAAACTGAAGCTGAAGCACCTGTAGGCTGAGAATGCCAAGGCGATCGGTCGGAACCGTTGGGCATTCATGGCCATTTCGGACAGATTTATTTCAAAGCTACTATAACTACAGTAGTAGTTAAAGAACGAATGTGTAGCCTACATAAATACGCAGGAAGGTCAAGGTTCAGGCAATTGAATTGCGTTCTGAACCGACCCTGCTGTTTCCTTGAAAATTCAGAAAAGCCTTTCACAGAAGCAGAGGTAACGCTCATAGATATTAAAATACACTCTGTAGCGAGATAATTGGGTTTTTTATTTCGTAATGTCTACGTATGTACTAGTCACTCAAGGCAATTACTAAACTGGATTAAGATGTGACACTTGAATGTTGTATGGAAATGAAGGGTGCTTTCCTCGAAGAAGGGCCGGATGTAATGTGCTAAACCGGGGGCCATAATCTGCAAGACGTATGTGTAGCTGACTCTCCTCCGCAGCAGTTTAACTGGCAGTTCCAAGTTGCAGAATTCTTCGCGGAATGCCGTTCCTCTCTGAAAGAATCTGTTAAGTGCTGAGAAAGCAATTTCCAGTAATGGTATTAAGTGCGTAGTATTAAAGCACGGGCCTGGCTCCCGAGAAAATTGCGGAAGGTCATTACCAGCCGGGGGAGGTGCTTAAATGCCATGATGAGCGGCACTTAAGCATTTTATCTGCAGATGGGAAAGAGCAAACAGCAGCTAAGCTACGCTGCGGATTAAACCCAAAACTGAAAATTTCCCTCTTCGGCCATTTTATTAGGAGTTAATCTCACGTTATCTCAAAACTGGAGGTTGCATTGTATGTTGAACACAAATAAGCTCACTAGGACAGTAGCTATAAAGAAGAGAGTCACAAGAAACGCAGATATTCGACCTTTTACCTACTCGAGGAGATTCTTCATCGTTTACATTCGTGATACTTCTTCACTGTGTACACATATCATAGGATGGTCCACAGTTTCAGTGCAGCGTGTTTTGTTTCTTTTTTATTGTGATAATATTCTGTTTATATTATGTTCAATTATTTTTAACTTCTTCCTTGTTTATGAGATTAGCCCTGTGGAACTCGAGCTTCTTAATATTTTATGGACGGTTTACGATTCCGAAATGAGGTTTTTCACCAAATGATACCACTGAAACCGATAGATATTTACCAGTACGGTTAAATCTCGCAACTTTATTATCTGCTTCAACATGTGGTAATCTTCTAAAATACGCTGAAATATAACATACCTGAGTAGCATTCTTAGGCTACTGTATAAAAGAAATTGACGTGAAACTTACCTGAGCAAGTAAACTTCAGCTTTACTTTAACCGTTCTTGTTAACCGACTCTGCAGAAACTTTTAAGCACTTTGTCCTAACTTTTTTGGGCCAAAATGTTGCAGACTGTGGAAGAACGTAACTAATACCTCGACATAAGGAACAAATCGTCCCATATATATATATATATATATATATATATATATATATATATATATATATATATATATATATATATATTTTATAACGATTGTACCCCTTTAGGAGAGCATTTGAACTTGAATTCATAATTTCATCTTCGGATGTTTTTCTTCTTTGCTTCCCAAAACCTCCTCATCCTCTCAGAATGCTCCTTCTTCCGTTCCTCTGTCCATTTTTTACCAGGCTGTCGCGATGTTCTTTCCCCAAACTTCACACTTGTGATTTTATGCTGGCAGTCGGTGCGATCTTCGAGATTTTTTATGTTGATCTGCTGTAGATCCCTCTGGACTTCTTTCAGCCATTCTGCGCCACATTTACTCCTTGTTATAATATTGAATAATTTCTTTGCCGTTCTGGAGTCTTCCATCCTGTAGATGTGTGTATAAAATTTGGCTCGGCGCTTTCTGATTTCATCTGTTACTATGTTGATCTTTCTATAAAGTTCGTTTTGTGGTCTCTTCATCCAAATGCCATTTTTGTTGATTGGAACGTAAATCTTCCTGAGAATTTTTCTTTCCTGCTTTTCTATTTCCTTAATTTTTGAATGACCACCAATCACCATTCTTTCAGATGCATAGATTGCTTCTGGAAGAGTCACTGTTGTATAGTGCTTTAATTTTGCCTCTGTCGAAATGCACTTCTTGTTGTAATGCGTCCATGGTAGCTTGTAGGCCTTCTGGAGCTTGGTGATTCTTTGTTCATTGGCAATTCGGTTTAATCCTGAGGACTGTATAGTTTCACCGAGGTATTTAAAATGGCAGACTTGTGCAATTTTACCATATTTTGTTATTAAAGGGGATTTATTTTCTGGCTGCCTTTCCATGTATTGGGTTTTTTCATAAGATATCTGTAGTCCGGTTTTTTGTGAAATTTCATGTAGTTTTTCCACTGCGTGAATCGCTTCTGTTCTGTTATTGGTGATAATTGCAATATCGTCAGCGAAAGCAAGGCACTTGACTTTAATTCGTTTCTCTCTCTTGATACCAATTTGGATACCCTTTACGTGAGGTTCCCATTCCCTGATTATCTTTTCTAGAACAATATTGAAAAGGATTAGGGATAGTCCGTCCCCCCGTCGGACTCCAGATTTGATTTCGAAGGGTTCTGATACTTCGCCCATGAATTTCACTTTGGCCGATGTTCCCGTAAGTGTCTGTTCTATGATTTTTCGTGTCTTTCGGTCGATCCCAAATTCTTCCATGATTTTAAACGGGGTTCCACGGACCACTGAATCATATGCTTCCCTCAAGTCGATGAATGCAACTACTGTGTTTCTGCATTTCCTCATTTGTAATATTGTCTTTAAGCACCAGATCTGTTCCGCACATGAGCGTCCTTTTCTGAATCCGGCCTGATATTCACCAATTCGTGGATCTGGTTGGGATTGTATCCTGTTTAAAAGGGCTTTGGAAAGGATTTTGTAAGCGACTGGGAGCAGGGAAATTCCTCTGTAATTGTTCATGTCTGTCTTGTCGCCATTTTTGTGTAGCGGGTGAATTAGAGCGCATTTCCAGTCCTCTGGTATCTGCTCCGTTATCCATATGTCTGACATTATATGGTGTAATTTCTGCATAAGTATAGGATCGTTTAGTTTCCAGAACTCAGCAATGATCCCATCTTCTCCTCGTGCTTTGTTATTTTTCAACTGCTTGACTATCTCCATAAGTTCTTCAAGATCCGGCCCATGTGAATATGGGTGTTTGAATACTGGAGAAGAGAAGACAAGTTATTCTTGGGGTGGTTCGCAGTTGAGGAGGGAACTGAAATATTGGGCTAAGATTTTGCAGTTATTTTTCGTGTTGGTTTCCAAAAGCCATCGGGTTTCTTGAAGCACAAGCTAGGCGCTTGGTATCCCTGTAAGTTTTCTTTGAAAGTCTTATAAAAATTTCTTGTATTATTTTTTATGAAATCCTGTTGTATTTCAGAGAGTCTGTTGTTGTCATATCCCCGTTTTTCTTCTCTAATTGTTTTTGAGGTCTGATTTTGAGTTTTAAGAAAGTTCTCCCAGTTTTCTTCAGTTTTGTGACTGCAAAATTATTTCCATACAGTTATTCGGTTGTCGACTGCCTCATCACAGGTTGCATTCCACCAGGGATGTTTCCTGTTGCGAGGGGGTTGTCCTAATTTGAGGGCTTCCTGAATTTTCTCTGTTAGTTTCTTCCAGTCTGTTGATTTTTCCTGATTAATTTGCATGATGATTTTTTCTTTGTTGAGTTGCAAATATTCCGGATCTGGTTTGGTACTTTGGGTGGCCTTTTTAGCATTTTGTTGAGTTGGAATTTTGTTTTTATTTGGAGAAGATGATGATCTGATTCAAAGACACCTTTGCAGGTTCTGATGTTTTGAATTTCTTTTATGTTTTCTTTGGAAATTGCGACATGGTCTATTTGGTATTCACCCTGTCTAAGACTGGGTGATCTCCATGTGGTTATTTTACGTGCAGGTTTTTGAAACTGGGTACTCTTTATTTTAAGTCCAAAGTTTCTGCAGAAGTCGATTAGTTTTTCACCATTCTTGTTGGTACGTTTGTGTTTGGTGTGGGGTCCAGTGGTATCTCAGAATTTTTTTTCCTTCCCTAACTGTGCGTTAAAATCGCCTACTAAAATGTTCATATGGTGCCTAGGCAATTTATTTGTTGTTTCTTCTAGTGTTTCCCAGAAATTGTCCACTGTTTCAGGGTAGATTTTATTGTGGTGATTTGTGGGGGCGTGCACATTGATCAGAGTGTATGCTTTATTAGCTGATTTTACTGATAACAGGGAGACTCTTTCATTGGGAGACGTGAAGTCAATAACTGAGTCGAGTACGGAAGTGTGTACGGCGAATCCTGTTCCGAAAAGTGGTAGTTTGTCTCTTACTTTTATGACAGGTTTGCCCTTGTAGATCCTGTAATTCTCTGTGTTAAAGTGTCCTTCATCTGTGAATCTTGTCTCTTGCAGTGCAGTGATTTTTAGGTTAAATTTTCCCATTGCGTTGGTAAGTTGCTTTAATTTACCTGTTTTAGTGAGGGTGTCACATTAATTGTACCAATAAAATTTTTACGTTTCGTTTTGAGAGTGTGAGGAATTTTGGACAAGCTCCGATTCTTCTCCGCATGGTATCCCTGATCCCCCAGAATCCGATGATCAGGTGAATCCAGTCTATCGACTGGTGCCTGGGGTAGTGACTCTGTGGTCGTCTTTTCAATCATGCGTTCAAGTTGAATTTTAGTTTTTGTGCTGATCTCTGTTGAGACCACAGGTATACGACTCCATTTTTGAGTTCGAGAAGATTTTGTGCAGCCGCCTTAACTAGAGGAACAGACGCTGGCCACTGGCCGCCAGATGCTGAACGGACACCACTGGGTTTATTGGTTTTTGGTCCGCCCTGGGTACTTCATTTCCCCAGTACCACCTATATCTAGGAAGCTTTCCCCTATCCGCCACCCGGGGAGGCGCCCGATGGGGGTACCAACAACCCCACATATATATATATATATATATATATATATATATATATATATATATATATATATATATGTTTGGTTTTTGCTGATACTATGTGAAGATGAGGAAGCTTGCACAGGATAGAGTAGCATGGAGGGCTGCATCAAACCAGTCTCAGGACTGAAGACCACAACAACAACAACAACATGTAAAGAAGTTAAATTCACTACATTCATTAAGTTTTTCCCAATGTCGGAGATTCGTTACTGTTTTTATTTGAAACACTGTCTATAGTAAAGGGACAACGACGATAGTTGAAATATTCTTTTTGAGGTTTGTGCCGCAGAGCTTGCGTATTTCAGAAACGTCATATATCAGCCACCACGAGCTGCTAATGAAGAATTCATTATCCACAACCGATTTAAATTTCCAGATCATCACCAGCTGTCATAAAGTCATTCAAATGGCTTACATGGCAATATTAAAATTGTGGCATAAAATAATATCCATCCCGCATC
This sequence comes from Schistocerca piceifrons, assembly GCF_021461385.2. Classification (NCBI taxonomy): domain Eukaryota; kingdom Metazoa; phylum Arthropoda; class Insecta; order Orthoptera; family Acrididae; genus Schistocerca; species Schistocerca piceifrons. The sequence continues at coordinate 198,024,319 of NC_060142.1, read as the reverse complement.
ACGCTTATAATGTTTACCTAACACTCTTAATATCTGTTCACGTATTACATTTGGGTTTGAAAACGTCGTGTGCCAATAGGATGGATGATTTTGTGTTACTTTACGATACAGTTTTAACAGTACTGTGTAAAATGTTAGAAATGACTGTAAGAAATCTGTCACTGATCTGAAGATCGAAACCGTCTTTGGTTAATTGTTAAATGTGACGCTTTTTTGTGGAATACAACTGTTGCCGTACTACTTTAGTTAATTTCTCAGAGTTTTTAGCTACCATGGTACTGTAGGATGCAGGAAACCTACCATGATCATCAACACGTTCGATCCTTAGTCCATTGGCTGTACCTTTCCATCGAAATCCAAGTAAATTGTTCAACTTATTACTGAACGTGCATTTGCCAACCGAGAATGACTAAAGATCATTTTGTACTAGTTTATAACCGTTTAATATTACTGGATGTTGCCCTGCACGATCAATGATTTTAGTTTGGAATCGTTAACTGAAAGTAACTAGTAAGCTAGTCGCGACATTGGAAAGTAGATACAAATTTTATCGTACTCGATAAGAATGCTGCTTCTGATTTTCATTGACACACGCACTGGTTACCTGTCCTTCCTTACAGATCTGTCACATATTCAGAAAGCTTACATATTGGTTAACCCTATGGTTTACTATAAACCGCCGGCCGGGGTGGCCGAGCGGTTCTAGACACTACAGTGTCGCAGGTTCGAATCCTGCCTCGGGCATGGACGTGTGTGATGTCCTTAGGTTAGTTAGGTTTAAGTAGTTCTAAGTTCTAGGTGACTGATGACCTCAGAAGTTAAGTCCCATAGCGCTCAGAGCCATTTGAACCATTGCTGTATAGATATCATGGCCTGATGTCGTAAAGACCTAGGCAACCGTACTTTGCTCAGACTGTTGGTGACTCTTCGGTGCTGTCATGCATGAGTTAATGTGATGAACACCAACACATGCAGTTTATCATTCTGTTACAGAAAGTGCAATAAATTATTGACAAATATTGGTTGCTGATTTGTCAGCGCAGCTGACCGCCATGCGGAGCTGGAATAAACTTGAGCTTTTCCTTAATCGTTCTTGTTAGCCAACATTGCAGAGACTCATAAGCAGTTTGTACTAAACGTTTTGGGTTAAAATTTTGCAGGCTGTGGAAGAGCGTAACTAAATAGACTGATATAAGGAGGAAATCGTCCTATATATGCGGAGAATGAGGGTTCGATTTCCGGCACTTCTAGGGATCTTCCTTGATAAGAGGACTAATAAGGGCTGCATTCAGCCTCGTGAGGTCAGTTGAGTGGATAGTCGACCGATTAGTAGCGGTTGCAAGGTCAAAAGACGCTCCAACGTCCAGGAGACCAGTGTGCCCATCCATACCGCAACTGATTACGCCAATGCCAGAGAGGGACACAGAGGTCTGTTGCGCCCAATTGACTCATCTAGAGCCAGTACGCGAAAAGTTACCTTTTTATTACAAAATAACGTAACACGGATGCGCTACAGTTCAAACAGATACATTCAATATGAGGTCCTAAAGCCCAGTTTAATTCACAACTCGTTTAAAATGTTGTCAAGAATGCATTATACCAATAGTGGCTTACGATTTAGCATATTTAGACTTTACAAGAAGAATAAAGGACGATTAGGACAACGTTCCGTCTATTACGAGATCATGAGAGACGGTATACTAGCTCTGTTGGCATATGATATGAGAAGGATGTCGTCCACGCCCTACCAAAAGAACCATCCCAGCATTTACCTTAAACGACTGAAAACACATCTATTCTGCAGTCCAGCTTTCTGCATTATCTCACTTCATGTTCTCTTCGATATTCCTGATTTAATATATTTCTTAGCTTTCTCACATAACAGTAGTTACTTATCAGATGCCAGTCCAAATTCATATTACCCCACCAACAATACTGCATTACCGCTAATCAACATACCACATATAACTCATAGTAAATCTAACAAGAAAATATAATTCTGCAAGAAAATATAAAGCCATAGGAACACTGCTCTAGCGAAATGGAATGTTTGTAGTTTATTTAATAAGCAAATTAAACTTATAAATGAATTTGACGACATAAATTCTAATTTAGTGCTTCTAACAGGAACAAAAAAGAAATTAAATGGACTCAGTATATCGGAAGCTACACCTAGGTTTGTAGAGTGGCAGGCCACTCCATGGCTCGCTACAGCAGGCAGTCGTCTTGGCTCCTAACATGCACCACAGGCATCCCCAGGCGAGGACCGCAGATTCGGACGCCGGATCACCAGCGCTTGTTGTCACCGTGATCTGAGTCACGCCGGCTACTCTGGCATTCAAACTTCCTGGCTATATAACGTAATATATTTTTACACGTTTATTTATTTCTTTATTTAGATCTTCACTGAATCTGTTACTACCTTCCTTGTTGCCTTCATCAAGGGTATATACTCCAATTACAGTCAAGTTACCTCTTGGTACTTTATATACAACAGTATTCTGTTATTTATAAAATTTTAAGATTCTCTCTTATCAAGAATTACTGCAACTCCATTAGTTTCTGTTTGCTGTGAGTTATGCTCACCACCAGTTGCGAAGTAAAATAGAGGCCACAGGGTATAAAACTGCCAGAAAAAGTACACACAGCGGTTTGCAAGGCGCAAGTCACAGGCAGAAGGGGCCCACTGGCCAACCTAAGTGTTATGAGTATGTGATGTGGAGCGGCACGTTTAGCAAAACAAAGGCGCACAGTCGCATATAAATAGGTGCCGGTTCACTAACAAAGCATTCAAGTGTGGCAGCTGTACTGGAGGGTGGTGCATGTCACACCGCCGGCTACACACAGCAGCAGATTGGGTTCCATTCCAAGACAGGACGCTGGTTCGACCCTCTGAGACCTACACGGGGTCAGTAGCCAGCCAGTGGCAGGCCACTCCATGGCTCGCTACTGCAGGCAGTCGTCTTGGCTCCTAACATGCACCACAGACATCCCCAGGCGAGGACCGCAGAATCGGACGCCGGATGACCAGCGCTTGTTGTCACCATGATCTTAGCCACGCCGGCGAGGAAGTACGCCACTGGGCCACCTTGTGGCTTCCCGGCGAGCGGTGCTGAGGCGGCAGGGGAGAAGACTGCTGAGTCGACTGCTGGTGCATCCTGACATCACCACAACTCCACGGCCGTACAAGGCTGCCTCACAGCAATGCGCTGTACAGGCCGCTGATGCAGCCATTCTGTGTCAAGCTGTTTTGCAGACAGCGAAGTGATGCCCTCAGCATTGCGGGCCACAGTGACAAAGACCGAGGGGTATGCGGCACTGTAGTTGGAAACAATAAATCACTTGTAAAGCGTGGACCAGTCTTAATATGGTGATTTCTACCTCTTCCCTCTACATTTGGTGTTGCTGTTACATTCGGTGTCATACATTGCCACTACAGTACACACACATTCATCCACACCCACAAGAAGGTTTATGTCAAGCGTCACAATGGTGTCTACATGTCGAAAATACGTAAATGGTGTTGGCAGCACGACTTGAGTTTATATTATTGGTGTATCATAGAACGAACTGGCATCACCTGACATTTCTAAAAATTTTCCACTGCTGTTTCACTTTAGATAATGTATTATCTTCTGCATTAGACTCCCCGTTCTGTGTTCATAGGTAGCACACTGTGCCTTGTACATGTCCACCGTGGCGCTCGGGAGGTTACAGCACCACGTTACGACACCTGAAGGTGGGCTTATAAGAGCCTGAAACTGGTCATGTGATAATAAAAGAACCTTACAACTGTAGCGGTATTTTCAACCTCTGGATTAATATAATGGATGATACTGAGTGACTTTATTGCTCTTTATTAGAAATGACATAGGCCTGTTCATGTTAACTTTCAAGGAAGGTTGCAACATTACCAGTGGAATAACCAAAGAAAAATCAACTGTCCATGCACTATTATAAAATGGGAGGAACGAGTTTCTTTAGTTTTAACAAGATTTTACTGCGGTATATCATTTCAACAGCATATTTTTGTAATACAGCAGGAGCACTGCATAATACGAAATGTTTACATAAAACAGAATGTGGCCAAAGACAATAGTGGAAAAAGACAGAATTGAAACATGGTCAAGACAAATGGTGTGAAAAACAGAGATGAAAGGTCAGTAGATGAAACGTCAATATCTAAACATACATTCTTTATACAGAAATTATATTACTTATCAATATAAGTAACGATTAGGAGTACAAAATCAGACTAACACTGGTTGTTCATTGTAACATGCAAGTAAATATACAGATCTACGGTGAAGAACGAAACTCCAATTTGTTTCAGGCAAGGTCATCCCTTAAAGTATATAATACTTCGAGCACTAATTCGTACCTTTACTGTTCTGTAAGATTAAAAAAGTACATATGGCATCAGTATTGGCATTGCCGATAAATGTTACAGTTCTAATTGATGATGATCAAAATTCAATATCTGTATCACGTTTTGTATTCTCAATGGACCTTCAAATTAAATATTTACACATCCAAATTATCTGTATTAACCTTCAAAATACACTTGCCTTGGTTCACTTATTGGTACTACTGAAATATTTTTTGCTATTGTGAGAGTATAGTTTTATTTCAGCATCATGCATTAAATTAAGTAAAGACAGAAAATTTTTTCTGTAGCACTGTAAAATATTCATGAGCGCTCCTGAAGATGTAACTTACATCTCGAAGTATACTTGTCAATGAAAATGTCTTGACATTGACACCAACAACATCTTAAGCTCACAAAAGTCAGGTTCAGGTACTTCATCATTCACATCTACATCTTCCCATGATTGGAATGCATAAAACCCGGTGACATGAAAAGAATGCCAATCACCAGCTAATGATTTTTGTTGATATGTTAAATGGTGGTCATCCATACTATTAACAAAAACTTCAGATACAGTGGGACTGTTTGAGCATCATAGTGACCACATGCTAGTGGATTAACTCTGTCTTGCAGTACCCAATGTTTTCCACATTATTCTGACTCTGTTGTATCCTGCTACTACGCAGTGTAAACTACATGAAACTTCTATAAAGTGGCATTCTGAACTGCAATGACACACATTCATATAGGTAAGAAAAGAGTATTGCTACGCTTGCAACTACCCACATCCAAAGTCCACAAGTACTATAGACACTCCATTTTAGGATATACCCTCTATCTTTCAGTTCAAAAAGGTTTCATCTTCTACTCAGAACGGTAACTTCAGCTATTGCACAGTGGAAACATCAAACTAAACAAAGGAATCTTGTGATAGTTCACACCAACAAATAGGCATTTAGAACTGAAACAGTACTATAGAACCAGAACCTGACAATGTAAGTTTCATAATGTGGCGGTGTATGTAATGTAACTTGACAGTGGGTGCCAGTTAGTGGGTGATAAAACTGTATTTTAGCAGCAGTAGGTGCCAGTGTGTATGCGCAGTGGGTGAATATCTTCAGTTCGAGATAGTGGCTACATACTGTTTGCCTGCTTCACTTTAATGACCACGGTAAAATACTGCTCTGATTTTATCGTCCTAGAGTTGAAGCCACCGACGTACATGCTATATTGTGATGACGTCATATTAAAGATGTATGGCTTGTGGCGATGTGAATACAGTCTGACCTGAGCATGGGGCGTGACGAATCAGACCAAGTCTTTTGCAGTTTTCAGGAAATAGTTTGAGATATTCGCTATTTTTGACTTCATTAAAACAGTAAATACGAGTAGTTAATACTTTCAGCCAGAAGGCAAATACTTGTTTGTAAATAATGATTAATGTATAATGAGGCGTCGCATAGCGACGGTGGAATTTTCTAGTGATGTAATTTGTCGTCTTTGGGCGGCAATAAAAACAGAAAAATACGGATAGATATACGATCCTTCACTATTTTGTTCGCTGGAGAACAAATGAAGCCTGGAGCGCTAAGAAGACTTTTACTGTTTTTCTCGAGTAAGACGGACGCAGATTTGTGGCAGTCTGATCTAATTTTTACTAAATGTATAAAAACGTGTATGTCTGAGTTGAGTGAAGTGTAAAGAACTGTTATAACTTACCGTGACGACGCACGAGCGACTCAAAGAAGACAATGGCTATATAAAAGAGCGCTAAATGGACATGATACGGACATAAAAATCTACCGTCATTGTTGTATTAAGCTTAAGGTACGATATATGTTTTAGTTATAATAAATATTTGTTCTGGGAATACTGAATCATTTAGCAGTGCTCATTCCTATTATCTCCTCAGTATTATTTTCATTTTAATTATGCATTTTGCTAATATTACAGACACCAAGATCAGCAGTCTAATGTGCGTGTTACATTGATAAAAAGAAAACTGTTTTATCGTCTTCTTGCATCAGCTTTAATATTGAATTTCTCTTTTGTGTGATGTTACAGTTGTTTTTGTGCCCTTAAGAACTTTCTGGTCCCTTAGGAAATTGTTTTGTCATAACAATAACTTCACAACCGGGTATGATCGTATCTACGATCATGAAGTAATTAGAAAGACGATAACGCAATTTCTTATTCAACAGCACGCTAGTTGTGACTGCCTCAAGCCACGCGAAACCGCAAGTAAAAACTATTCACATCTCATAATGCAATATTTTATGACAATGGTCAATCCATGATTCTTACGCCAATTGTGATTGATAAAACAGTTAGTTAAATCTCAATTTCCAACTTTCCATTGAATAGCAACATCACTTCTATTTTGTAACATCACACTTGGCGCCCGAACAGGGACCTGACCAAAAATTAGTTCAAATTCTTGGAAAATTTTCTATGTGCTTTTGTTAATAAATGTTCTGTCGTTTCATGTACACATCGTCTCTCTGTGAGAATAACGGTCAATAATGCAGTTTAATTACCGAGAGAAAAGAAAAGAAAAGAGACGTGAATTTGCTGAGACAACATAGCGGTATTCAAGCCATCAAAAAGTAAGTCAGAATTTTGCATACGCAGTGTAGTGCTTCAGTAGCAACGTTGCTTTTCCAAGTCGATCCACATCCTTTCTATCTCCTTCCCGCTATAGAAAATCTGCTTTATTTTATCTTTCAAAGTAAAATTCTTCGTAGTCTGATAATAGAAATTATTTCTCCCCATTGTTAGTATACCTGTATTGCATTTTCAACATGGTGGATAGTGTGCGCAATTTGCAGTGAAGAGCATCTTCATTCATTTGTCTGAAACGGTTAGGTTCCATCTTGTCTTCTTGCCAGATAGAATTTCATTTGTTGCTCACGCGAGAGTGGTGCTCTTAGCGGACTCACCACGTCACTGACAAACGACGAAAGCCTTACGTAGCACGTGATTTACTAACGAAAATGGCAGATAGTAAACAGAGACAGGTGACAACAGGAGACGGGACTGAAGACGTTAATAGTATTCCATACCCTTTACGATCGCGAACGGTAGGTTCCCGTGTGGAAACTGAACTAACCATGTCTGTAACAGGGGAAAGTGACCCTAAAGTCCAAATTCTTCCCGCTGCAGCTACAAATGACCTCGGTGCGTTAATGGAAATGCTGAAACAACAGTTTGACGCAGTAAATGAGACTATAAAAACACAAAATGAGACTGTTAACGCCCGATTAGATGCTGTAAGCGAATCAGTAAAAACACAAAATGAGACTGTTAACGCCCGATTAGATGCTGTAAGCGAATCAGTAAAAACACAAAATGAGACTATAAAAACACAAAATGAGACTGTTAACGCCCGATTAGATGCTGTAAGCGAATCATACACAGCTAGGCACAATCAAAACAGATCTGCATAAAGAAATTACGGCTGAATTAAATACCCATTTGGGTGAGGTGCAAACTAAGATCAGTGATCAAATTCAGAAAATGCAGAAACAGGTGAAAAGTGAAATAGCTGAAGTATCTGGAACATTAAACACAAAAATTCAGGCAGCTACCAAAGAAATAAACTCAGTTAGAAATGCAGTATCTGACATTGAAGGTGTAGTGGAGGATCTGTCGAGGCAGATAGACTCAATCAATATTGAAGAACAGGTTAAGAGCACCGTGAAAGCACACGCGGAAGCATTGTCGGAACACTACAGTGAATGGATAAAGGGTAAAGATATTTTTATCGAAAAGAAGGTCAGGGAGGAGCTTAGGGAGACTGTCAAGGATGTAACTTACGAAATCTTAGCTGCTCCTGGTAAGTCGGGAGACACAGTAGTTTCTGAATTGGGACAGATTCGGAGGACACTCACACGGGATCTTCCCGAGTGGAAGCAGCAAGTAGTGGACGAAGTCAGAATGCTGAGAAACTGGGTAGAAAATCCGCACACACATACGCAAACTATAGGGAACAACTCTTTAGACGGTGACGAATGTCAGTCAACTCCTTATCGTTCACCGCCTGATTACATGCAAAACAACAGTCCTGTTGAGTCCCGAGTAGGGAAACTAAATGATCCGCCCACAATTGTGAGTTTAATGCAAGAGGAAAGTGTGATTAAGCATCGCACTTTTCCTGTTTTTCATCCGCAGAAGCGAGAAATACACCCCATCGTGTTCCTAAAGAATTTTTCCGGCATATTTCCCAGGAGCTGGACAGACAGACAGCGTATTCAGTTCGTCACTGGCTTTATTTCTGGTGATGCAGCATTATGGGGAACGGAAATGGTAGACACGTGTAGGAATTATGAAGAGTTTGAGAAAATGTTCTTGGCAAAATTTTGGAGTAATGGGGTACAGCAAAGATTAAGGAAGGAGGTGTATGGTGCGGAAATTTTCAATGAGAAGCATGGAAGTCTCCGGCGATACTTTGAGAAGTATCTAGCAAAAATTAAATTCTGGGATTCTCCGATTTCTTCCAAGGACGTAATTATGATTCTCAAAAGCAAACTCCCTGTGTCTATTAGAGAGAAATTAGTAAATGTGTCCGAAGAAGACACGGATGTATTCCTTTCTGTGCTGGATTCCTTAGATTTAATTAGCGAGGATGTGCGCTCCAAGGTTGGCAGCGGCAAATTCTTCCCTGGCTGCCAGCAGAATGCATCGCACGCGGACAACAATGCGCCCAAGGAGAGAGCGAGCTACTGCGACCGCTGTTACCAACCTGCCAGCGGTTATCAAAACGCAAACGGCAATAACTTTAAACGGAACCAGAAAATCAATTACAGTAATCAGCAGAGATACCACCCAATTTACAACCACCAGGTACAACATCAGTACGGGAACCCACCCTTTAATTCTGCGCCTGAGCAGTATGGAAATTCCCCACAAACGATTGGTAATTTTTCAAATGGACCAGTGTACAATCAAAGTTATAGGTCGAAATATAGCAAGTGGCATGGGCAAGGCGGAGGCCACCCAGCACAACATAAGAACAACTATTCACAGGATAGAGGACCGCGGAACAATTTTCAAATGGCACCAAATGCGAACTTGCCTTCACAAGGAAATGGTTTTGCCGGCAACCAAAAGATCGGGCGACATCAGCCTTCTCAAGTATTCTATTCACAAGTGAATGCACCCAGTGGATTTTACCCCTTTACACCGGCATTTGTACCACATAACCAGCACCAATATGAAACGGAACAAACACTTAAGGCCATGAATGACAAACAGGTTAAACATCCTGCGGAAAATTAGAGGCAGCACCTTTCAGCCTCCTAGAGGTAGCTGCCGGTTCCAGTGGGGGTACTAACGAATACTCTGATTCTGAGTATGTTAATGCGATACGGTACGACCATGAGACCGACTTACGAGATGACCTTGCACCTGACCTAGAAGCTCAAGACATTAATGACATTTATGATGAACAGGTCCAGGCTTCGATTAAGATTTCTATTGCCAACATTCCTGTCACAGCCATTGTTGATACAGGAGCAAACATCAATGTGATGTCATCATGTCTCTTCAGACAGGTGTCTTCTGTTTCAAAAGTTTTATCATTGCCGATTCAGGGTTGCTCCATATCGGGAGCGATTGGTCCATTGAAACAGAGAGTTAGTTTACAGACACAGCCTCAACTGTAGATAGCATCTGTTTTGGTTTCTTACCTCTTGCGTACTGGAAATTCCCTTGTGTGAACTGTTAATGATAAGTATTGTGTTGAACAGCGCACTGACTACATGGTAAAAGGCTACTACATGTCATCTTTAAGTATTAAATGCTATGTATGGAAAAATTGTTTATAGTGATGGACATGAACTGATATTTCTTCAACAAGCTGAAGCAGGAAATAGGGGTTGCACCAAGAATTTCAATTTAATTTTAAGTTAGTAATAAGAAAAAAAAATGCTTGCGAGGCGATTGCCCGGAGCTATATAAATATGTAAAGGTGAGAAATGGAGAAGGATGCGTAAATAAGCACTTCTCTCAAGGTACAAGAATATTTATAGATTTATTTTTAGTAATGTAAGTACTTGAAATTCTGTAGTAAAAGCCCAAATTACCTGCTTAAAAAAAAAAGGTACATGGTCAAACAGTCCAGACAGTGGACAGGAGTAGAAGAAATAGCTTAAAGTTCAGTTAAAGCGTGCTGTTAAATGGAAAAAACAAGTGGTAACCCGCATGTGTTCACGCAAGGAGACAAAAAGCTGTAGTAAACTAAGTAAGGTGAAATACAGTACAAATGGAGGCAAACCATGAAGCATCAATAATGTAGCGTAAGTACTCCACGAGGCCATTAATTGCTATGAAAGTAAACTATTTCCCTGTGATCTGAGCCCAATGTAAAGAGTATATGAGGAATGTTAGCTGACGAATTGATTTCAGTAGAATCAAGTTACTAAATAACCACACAGCAAGCCCCCTGTATCATAAATAAGTCCAAGTAAGGATCTTCAGAAAATTTGTAGTGTAATCTAGCGACCATTCAATACCCTAATTGAAGGCTAATCTAAAGAACAGGAAATTCAGTGATATTTAAACTTAATACTGACTATAACCAGAGTAAGACGTAGAAGTAGCAAAGTATGCTGTAATGAAAGAGGTTGAAATTTATATATGTGCCTATGTTTATTATGATAATTTAATTTACATGCAGATTTTATTGCAAAAATGTCTCCTAAGACACTCCTCTTATGAAATCCATTTTCCTTGTGCCCGTTCCTTTTGATCCTGGTTCATTAACCCAGACCAAGGGTCGACTTGTAAAAGGCACGTGTGCTTCGAAGCAAAGCAGTGCTTATGAGAAATGAGACACGTAGCGTGATGAACTTCGCTAGCTTTGGTAATGTTTGCTATGGACCGGTTGCGTAAACCCAGTGAACGGTCGGTAATTCCATTTATGCGAAAAGTAGTAGACACGCGTTCCCTATTCTTTTTTTTTTAACAGAGAACGATTGCTGAGTACATGAAGCGAAGAGGGAGACCTATTGTTATCCAGTCTGCCCTCAAATATAAAAACAAATTTGGCAAGCAAAAAAAAGGATTCAGCGTTAAATGCATACTCGTTAAGTAGTAGATATGCTGCGTGGCAGTAGAAAATGATCTTGGGTGCACTAAAGAATAAATGCAACGAGTGTTGCGAAACCTGTAGTTTTCATAATGAGGGGATGAGCACTTAAAAGAAAGTTTGAAAGAATATTTTTAGGTTCACTAGTGAAAGCAAATCTTGAGATATAAAGAGTCCATTCATAAAGCAGTTGTTCACTGGACTTAACAAAAGGAGTGACCATTAATTGTAAATATTAGCTCGTAAGTGATATTTTGTAGATAGTAGAATATAAGTCTTTCTATACCAGTGGAGGAAACGTGCAAAATTGATTGTTTTGTAAATGAACTCCATCGGCGAAGGAACTAAGCACGAATGCTGTGTGAAGATGCACACTAAAGTGCGACGTGCATAATAAAAATAACTGTTCACTGTATACTAGTGGTAGTGTTGTACTGCAAGTGTAAAAAGAAGTCAAGGCTACGACAACAGGTGCAACGCAAAGTTCAGTGTTGTTCTAAGTGCAGCGACAGCTAAAACATTCGTCGTCACTTACCTGTGAGCCTCATGGGAGGCAGTTGACAGAGAAGTATGGAGGCAGCTTCAGTGTCTGGCTCCTCCGATGGAAAACGCGCGCGAGGTGTTTGTATCGATGCACTCGTGTGATACGAAGTTCACAAAAAAAAAGGAGCACTCGACGACCACCAGCTCTGTTACAGCCTGAGCGCGAACGGATACTGAGTGTTGGAGCTCACGCAACACTGTGCAGCCGCTGTGAGTGGCTGACGTGTGGGTGACGAAACAATCCAAACTTTAAACTGCTAACCGCCATGACTTCCATCGTACATACTGGAGGAAAGACATTTGTACACTTGTGTGACTACATCTTCATATGTAAATTAAGCGATTTTCTTGAGTTGAAGTTAAGATGAGTGAGAAGTAGATTGTTAGATTACTCAGACCTTAAAGCCATTAATACCGGCACTCCTGAACACTGCTAAAATGAATTATAATCCTGTCTCTTGATGGACAAAGAAAATGAATGTGCACTATAGGAAGACCCTAAACTCCAGACCAGTCCCGATCCTTAACAAATGTCTCCAATAGGTTATAAGTTATACTAATAATTTTCCACTTCTTCTGTTTCATATTGTAAATAAAAACCCGGGAAGCCGCATGAATTCCTGGCACCACAGCGGAAAGGACAGATGTACTGCATGATGAACGCCGTAGACTGCTAACACAGAAAGTGAAAGCATCTAGTTTAGTGAAAATAAGCACTCACTGTACTCATGTGTTAGTTGTTAAGCTCAAGAGAAAGTAATTTCTGAATTCTATCCCCTGAAGAGCGAAATGAACGTTCACTTATTGTTATAAGCAAATATGGACCAAACTTAAAAATGCACATAAATGTTAGTCTTGGTATTATGGAATGAAGTGACTGATGAACAAAGAATGAAAAACTTTATTTTGAAAAATGATAAATATCTGATATATGTTTATAAATGTAATTTCAATTTAAGTACATGGTATGCCAGTAACATTATGTAAATGTCACACCAAAAATCACGAATATCTCATGAGGACATGAGGATCGAGGTAATCCTTCAGCATTCCCTCTCTCCTCATGGGAGGCAATGAGATATTCGCTATTTTTGACTTCATTAAAACAGCAAATACGAGTAGTTAATACTTTCAGCCAGAAGGCAAATACTTGTTTGTAAATAATGATTAATGTATAATGAGGCGTCGCATAGCGACGGTGGAATTTTCTAGTGATGTAATTTGTCGTCTTTGGGCGGCAATAAAAACAGAAAAATACGGATAGATATACGATCCTTCACTATTTTGTTCGCTGGAGAACAAATGAAGCCTGGAGCGCTAAGAAGACTTTTACTGTTTTTCTCGAGTAAGACGGACGCAGATTTGTGGCAGTCTGATCTAATTTTTACTAAATGTATAAAAACGTGTATGTCTGAGTTGAGTGAAGTGTAAAGAACTGTTATAACTTACCGTGACGACGCACGAGCGACTCAAAGAAGACAATGGCTATATAAAAGAGCGCTAAATGGACATGATACGGACATAAAAATCTACCGTCATTGTTGTATTAAGCTTAAGGTACGATATATGTTTTAGTTATAATAAACGTTTCTTTTTTTTAGGTCGAACAGTGATATTACCCTTCAATTAACTTCCGTTTGCCGCACAGTGGCCGCAAAGCTGGTGAATGGTATGTGTTGAAAGTGCACTTTAGTACGTTGATGGTTCCGTTCCCGTATGAAATTGTCTCAGAAGTATAGTGTAATCCCAGTTGTGAGACGCAACATGCATCGATACAAATTAATATACTTTATTACCTTTTTGTGCCCTTAAGAACTTTCTGGTCCCTTAGGAAATTGTTTTGTCATAACAATAACTTCACAACCGGGTATGATCGTATCTACGATCATGAAGTAATTAGAAAGACGATAACGCAATTTCTTATTCAACAGCACGCTAGTTGTGACTGCCTCAAGCCACGCGAAACCGCAAGTAAAAACTATTCACATCTCATAATGCAATATTTTATGACAATGGTCAATCCATGATTCTTACGCCAATTGTGATTGATAAAACAGTTAGTTAAATCTCAATTTCCAACTTTCCATTGAATAGCAACATCACTTCTATTTTGTAACATCACAAGTTGCAGTGGAAACGGTTACAATGAAAATGATTACTTTGGAAAACGGTTAAACTGGGAAACATATACACCGGAGAACAGTTACACGCCGGAATGTGTACAATGAAAACGTTTAGACTGGAAAATGGTTTCACAGGAAACGATAACATTGGAAAATGGTTGCACTGAAACAGTTAAACTGGAATCTTGTTATGCTCGAAAAAGCTTTCATTAGTCAGAACTATTGGAAAATAGTCGAAACTACTAGGAATTGAAACTTCCTGCCTGATTAAAACTTTGTGTAGGACCGAAACTCGAAATTGGAACCTTATCCATTCGTTGCAGAGCGAAAACTGCGTACTCAGAACTATTTAGAACATGCTGAGGGGCGAAAGGGAGGCTGTTCTAAAATGTCTAGATATACCAGTATTTGTCTAGGGGAATAGTATTCATCATGCCCAGCCGTGTTAAGAAACCATCATTGTCCCACAACAGTATTAACTGACCATTCAGGGTAATGGTAGCCACCAACTGAATGTACATACTGTCAGCTACTGGTACTACAAGACGGTTTTGAGGACTACGAACTGATACTTTCAGCAGTTGACACATATTACTGGAATTAACAGTCGGCCATCAGTCCCTACCAAACAGTATATTGGTACCTAACCCTGATATTATGAAGGAAAAGAAAGGAGAGGTCAAATTACAATGAGTAAAAGCAGAAAGGTTTGCGCTGCTACTAACATAACTTACGGTCCCCGTTAAATTACTGCTGTTAGTCTTTTGTCTTTTGAATGTTGTGCGTCTTCTTGGTCATCGTTTATTCATCAGTCTCCCAGCCACCTCAACTCTGACATTACTTACAGACTGAGGTGACCAAAGTCACTGCATACCTCCTAATGTCGTGCTGAACTTCCTCTTGCCCGGCATGGTGCAGCAACTCGACGTGGCATGGACTCAACAAGTAGTTGGAAGTGCCCTGAAGAAATATTGAATCATGCTTTCTCTACCGCCTTCCATAATTGAGAAAGAGTTGCCGATGCAGGATTTTGTGCCCCAATTGACCTCCCGATTGTGTCTCAAACGTTCCATGGAATTCATGTCGGGTGGCCCAGTCACTTGAATTGTCCAGACTGTTCTTCAAACCAATCGTGAATAATCGTTGCCCAGAAGAATGGCGCACTGTCTGCCACAAAAATTACCTCGCTGTGTGGGAACATGAAGTCCATGAACAGGTGAAAATCGTCTCCAGGAGGTTCAGCTGGACCAGAGGACCCTGTGCATTCCATAGCCCATACCGTTATGAAGCCACCGCCGTGCGGCGTAGTCGCAGAGTTTAAAGCACCATGCCACAGTTCGCGTGGCTCCCACCATCGGAGTTTCGAGTCTTCCCTCGGGCGTGGGTGAGTGTTTTGTCCTTAGCGTAAGTTAGTTTAAGTAGTTCTAAGTTCTAGGGGACCGATGACCAGAGATGTTAAGTCCCATAGTGCTCAGAGCCATTTGAACCATTTGAACTGAAGGCCGTCGGCCATTGTGTTGTCCGTGGTGAGAGGTAATGCCCCAAATTTGATATTTTCGGCATTCTCTTGACACTGTGGATCTCAGAACATTGAATTGTGTAACGATTTCCGGAATGGAATGTCCTATGAGACTAGCTCCTACTACCAGGAAGTTTAAATTCCCCTCGTGCGGTGACAATCACTTTGGACTCCTTTCCACATGTATCACTTGAGCACAAACAACATTTTCGCCAATGAACTGCTTGTGCACGCGACACTACCGCCATCTACATGTGCATATCGCTATCCGTTGACATTTGGCACCTCAGTGTGGAGAGTGTCGGCAGAATCGCCCCGCATTGAGTATCAGAATGTAGCAGGATAGAGACAGTTATGGGAAATGTGGACTTAAACATTAGCACTTATAGTCTGTCTGAATGGTTTCTAGTCTTCGTTTACACATGGTAAGTTCCGTAGATGGTTTGGGAGAGAGGGGAGACATGTGGAAAGTCACAGACAGACCAGGTGTGGACGTATACACAGTCCCTCATTTAACCATTTACCTTGATTCCTCCATTACTGACAGATGATTAATTATTTCACCCAACTAGCACACTCAGTGCAGTACATTGTTTTGTCATCAGTCTTCTCACTGATTTGATGCGGCCCTCCATGAATTCCTCTCCTGTGCCAACCTCTTCAGAGTAACACTTAAACCAACGTTCTAAGTAAATTGCTGGGTGTGTCCAATCTCTGTCTTCCTGTACAATTTTTACTCTCTGCAGCTCCATCTGGTACCATCGAAGTTATTCCCTGATGCCTTAACAGATATCCTCTTATCCTAATCCTTCTCCTTCTTAATGTTTTGCACATATTCGTTTCCTATCCCATTCTGTGCAGGAACTAATTCCTTACCATTATCAGTCCATTCGTCTATATCACAACATCTCAAATGCTTCGATTCTCTTCTGTTCCGATTTTCTCATTTTCCATGTTTTACTACCACGCAATTCTGTGCTCCAAACGAAGATTCCAATAAATTACTTCCTCAAATTAATGACTATGCTTAATAAGAGTAGACTTCTCTTGGCCAGGAATGCCGTTTTTGCCAGTGCTAGTCTGCTTTTGAGGACCTCCTTGCCCCGACCCTCATTAGTTATTTTGCTGCCCAGGCAGTATAATTCCCTAACTTCATCTACGTTTGGCCGTCAATCCGATCACAAGTTTCTCGCTGTTCTCTTTACTACTTCATCTCATTACATTCGTCTCTTTTCTATTTTCTCCCAATCCGTGTTCCCTATTCATTTGACTGTTCATTCGATTCAGCAGATCATGCAATTCTTCTTCACTTTCACTGAGGATAGTGATGTCATTAGCGAATGGTATCATAGACAACCAATCTCTTTGAATTTAAATTCCATTACTGAACCTTTATTTTTTGCCATTATGGCTTCTTCGATGTACAGGTTGAACAGTAGGGCCGAAAGACTGCATCCCTGTCTTACATCCCATTTATTGCGAGTACTTGGTGTACAGGTCGTTCACATCATTTCCTCTTTGGTCTTGTACATGTTGTATATTGCAAGTCTCTCCCTATAGCTGAGCCATATTTACCTCAGAATTTAAAACATCTTTCACCATTTGACAGTGTCGAAGGCTTCTTCCAGGTCACCAGCTCCTATGAACGTGTCTTGATTTTTCTTTAGTCTTGCTCGCATTATCAATCGCGGGTGACATTACCTTTCTTAAGGCCAAACTGATCGTCATCTAACACATACTTAATTCTATTTCCAACTCTTCTGAATATTACTATTGTCAGCAACTTGAATGCATGATGTCTTTAGTTTATTATGCGATAATTCTGTCACTTATCAGCTCTTACAATCTTCGGAATTATGTGGATGATATTCTACCTTCTACATATCAATGTGAGCAGTCGTTTTGTTGCCACTTCCTCCAATGATTTTAGGAATTCTGATGGAATGTTCTCTCTCCCTTCTACCTTATTTGATCTTAAGTCTTACAATGCCCTTTTAAATCTCCAATTCTAATAATGGATGCCCTATCGCTTCTAAATCAACTTCTGTTTCTTCTTCTACGATATTAGCAAATCTTCCCCGTCATAAGAGCCTTCAGTGCCCTCTTTCCACCTATTTGCTCTTTTCTCTGAGGAGTGAGCACACTACCCGTGAGACTGAGTACTGCGATGGTGTCTTTGGTACGTGAGGGGGGCTAAGACAGCAGGACGCTAACACGCTGTGGTCACGCTTGGCCATTAGGTCTTCTTTATTGTAACCAAGCAACCAATTTAGTAATAGTGCATTTTGAATTTTATTTTATCCATGTATCACCAAAGAGAAATAGAAAAATGGAATGGTTGGAAGTGCATGAATGAGAAAAGGCATATTTAAAGTTACAAAAATAATGGCAAGTCTTGAGTCATCCATTTATAACTATGATAGAGCTGATAAATCTTACAAAAAATTGCAAACATAAATCAACAAAGGAATGGTGCTTGATTGGAAAATCATTCATTTAGGTGGAAACTATACAAATTCCCCCCTGAATTAATCTCTTTTACAACGCAAGCAGACTCTGTTTACACGACTCCACTGTGATGCAGAATTGTATTAAAATGGAATCTACTACAACGAGGTACACAACAAACTATGGTTCATGGAAAACAGAGAGTTCGAATATCATTTAACAACCCTGTGCCAGTGCAGCAATACTGTACTCTTATACCGTGATTCAAGTGGCAGCAGAAAATGGCACGCTGTGGGCGAGAAGCAGAGTGCAGCAGCAGCTGAATGTTCTGATGCGTCCGTAAAACCTTACAAATTACACAGACTGGCGTTCTGATTACTAGAAAATGTGAAACTTCCCCGTCAGAACGAGGAAATTCCTGCAGATTTCAGTGTGAGGTGCATCTGTATACTGGTCTAGCCATCCACTTCGTCTCACAGGCAAGACGGTTCGTACTGGAATTGTCAAGCATCAGATGGGCGACTCAGGACGAATAAGTTCACGCTAATGACACACAATATGTTCGAGAAGATATGCAGTTCCACTGTTGTTACAGTAGAAAACTGCCACTGGTTCAGTCCACCACAAGTCGCAGACCACAAGTTTCACCCACTAGGGATCCCAGTCTCTCATTTATGGGGAGATTTAATCTTTCCTGGCAGGCCATTTACAATTTCTGAAAGAAGGCTATGAAGGTTCTCAGACAGTCATACCCGTGAAACATACACTTTTGATACTCACTAAAAGGATGAGGGGACTTCCTGGCATCAGAGGAATTACAGTCTTGCCTCCAAGAAACACAAGCACTATCCGCTCTGTTCACATCATCCCAGATGCCCATATGAGAATACTCGTAGTTTTATGACTGTCCTGCCGTTTGCAAAAAGGCTCAGATTACAGCAGTCTCTCGTAAATGGCTTCCTCCAGCTGCTTTCAGCCAACTGGACGACTTCGCGGGGGTCTGTTGCCTGGCTCAGGTAAAATGTTTTGTGAGCCGGCACCCTCTTGCTATGACCCGAAACGGAAAGAGTGGAGTGCCACTGCCCGAGGTCCTTCTGCAGGTAAAACTAAGAGCGCTGCTTCCCTAAATCACTCGCACAGCCAGGTTACTGGACACAAAATTTACAGCCTACAATCCTTCCTTCTCTCTGTTCTCTATCGCCTCCATCTCGGACCCTCAGTTATAAGCTCTCGTCAGGCTACACATGAACTTAAACGACCATTCTACCCACAATTTCCTCTTGTAAAAAAGTCAGAAACCACACATACCAAATGTAGTACCGGTGAACACGGAGATCGTGACCTAAAATATGAATATTAATCTGACTGACAGCTGATTTAACGTGAGATAGTGGTGTGCCTCCCCTCAAGTTTAGGTTGTGGTAGTATTTGAGCAGAGCTGTCTCATCAGAGTACAGGGCGAATTCTCTTTTTTTCTGCTTGGGTATGTCGTTAGTGTAGCTAGAATACAGCAAGTGTCTCAGAACTGAACGCAGCGGTACCCAGGCAACATTGGTATTATGCTGCTGCAATGTTTACCGTTCCTGACAAAGTACATTCCCAACCCCAGAAATGTGGCAACCAACATGAACATATACCACAAACAACCTATGGCATCGACCTTATAAATCGAGTCATCAAGTAAGACGCAGTCAAAATCCTTTTCTCTGGGCTTATAGTGCTCTCCCCTTGACTCATCACCATACAGACGTACTCATAAAAACGCAGGTATTTACAGATAGCGGATTTCTGCGTAACTTTCCATTTGTTTCTATTCTGCTCATGCACTGAGGTACAAATATCATGGAATACCTCCTAATACCATGTCAGACCTCCTTTTTCCTGGCCTACTGCAGCAGCAATACATGGCACGGGCTCCAGAAATTGTTAGAAGTACCCTCCATAAATACAGAGCCATTCAGCTTGTACATCCATCCATAATTGTGAAAATGTAGCTGGCGCAAGGTTTTTGTGAAAGTAATGACCTCTCTATTATGTCCGATTCGTGCGATCTGGGTGGCCTTATCATTCCCTCGAACTGTCGAGAAATTTACCCAAACCAACCGCGAACAGCTGTGGCTTGGCGTCATGGCACATTCTCATCCGTAGGAATTCCATCGTTTTTTGGGAACATGAAATCCATGAATGGCTGGAAATGGTCTCCAACTAGCCGAACATGACCATTTCCAATCAATGATCGTTTCAGTTGGACCAGAGGACCAAGTCATTTCCATGTTAACAGAGCCCACACCATCATGGAGTCACTACCAGCTTGTTACATGCCTTGTTGACAAGTATGATACATGGCTTCGTGACCATTACCTCTTACCAACTAAATCCGCGACTCACCTGACGAGGCCACGGTTTTCCAGTTGTCTACGACCCAACCGATATGGTCACGAGCCCAGGAAAGGCGATGTTGTACTGTTGGGAAAGGAACTCTCGTCGTTTGTCTGCTGCAATAGCCGATTAACGCTAAATTTCGCCGCACTGACGTAACGGATACGTTCGTCGTACATTCCAATTTGATTTCTGCGGTTATTTCATGCTGTGTTTCTTGTCTGTTTTCGTAACTCTGATCGAACGACACTGCTCTCTGCAGTTGTGTGAAAGCCGTCGGTCACAGTGTTGTCTGTGGTGAGAGATAATGCCTGAAATTCGATATTCTCTGCATACTCTTGGCACTGTGGATCTTGAAATGTTAAATTTCCTAACGATTTCCAAAATGGAATGTCTCATGTGTCTAGGTGCAACTACCATTCAGCGTTCAAAGTCTGGTAACTCCCGCCGTGCGACCATTATCACGTCGGGAACCTTTTCACACAAACCCCCTGAGTCCAAATGAAAGTTCTGCCAATGCAATGCCCTTTTATATCTTGTGTCCGTGATACTACTGCTACGTCCATGTCGCCATCCCATGACTTTTATACCCTCAGTGTATACTTTCGTTAGCGCGTCATAATGTTTTAACTCATAATTGTGTAGCAAAGTACTATCTGACAAAAGCTGCACAAACATTGTCAGATCTTGACAGGATTCATAGCTGCTGCCGAACCGGCAAATGACACAAATTGTTCGTAAATTTAAAATTATCGATTTCACAAAACTATTAAACACACTATTGCATAAGCACACGATATTAGTGGGTCACTATTGAAAGCAGCCAACTTGTAAATTCCTGGGCGAAATAATTAATGGTGATATGAAAACGATTGATCACAAAGGAGTCAGCTGTAGGTCCTCAGCGGTTTGTTATAAATTCATTTAGTTTGATTGTGTTCCACCGTCTACTTTTGCATCAGCTGAAAATAACATCACATCAGTGCAAATATCGACTATATGCGCTGAGTTTCTTGTCTGGAAACAAATATGTAACATTTACTCATTATACCATGGATGTGTGTGATGTTCTTAGGTTAGTTAGGTTTAAGTAGTTCTAAGTTCTAGGGGACTGATGACCATAGATGTTAAGTCCCATAGCGCTCAGAGCCATTTGAACCATTTGAACTCATTATACTTGCTGTTGACGTCACCAACGCTCACTTCGCTATTCGCTTTCAAGTACAGAACGCTTTTGTCTAGGATTTCATTTTCTGGTAGTCTTAGTTGTACGTTAACAGCTATACACAGCAGTATGGATATAATTTGCTGATGCAGAGGTGACAGATTTGCGCATTGTTTATGTGTTCCGTGAACGCAGCGGGATATGGGCACAAAGACGCTAAGCGGAATTGTTTACGCAGTGAAGGCAACCACGTCACAGTTATCTGTTTCCTCTGAGACATGTTGCATTGCTTTTTGTTTTATATTGCTCGCTCCACTGATTCCTTATTACAGGAATTTTCAGTGTTATAAAGCTATTCTGAAAGAAACAAAGATAACATCGTAAAAAATGAAATCAGCGTATTTAGCCGGGAGGCCCCATCAGGGTAATTTCGGCCGCCAAGTGCAAGTCTTATGTCAGCAGCGACTTGCACGCTGTGTATGAGGATGAAATTGTGATGAGATCAACACAACACCCAGTCCCCTAACGGAGAAAATCTCCAACCCGGCCGGATATCGAACCCTGTCCCGCTTGCATGGGAGACGAGCACGGTACCACCCAGCTAACCAGGCGGACGACAATATCGTAATTACATTATTACTCTGTAATCTACGACTGTACCTGTGATATACTTAGAGATGGTCTTTTATGAATAATGAGCAATAACATAATTTCACGGTTATCTTACAAGCTTTTTAAAGTGATGAAGATGATATTATTCTTTGTCCTTCTTCTGACGGCATCAGACACGTAACTGTAACATTTTACAGGATTAAGAGACGAATATGTTAAGCTCGGGCGAACTGGATCAGCTTTGGCGACCAAAACATCGGCACTTGGTTGTGATTCAGATTCCGGAAGTATTTGAATCGTAGTTGATGTACCAAGCGAAATAACACTTCTCGGTTCAGTGGTGGGTTTTTAGTTTTAATACAGGACCGGCCGAGATGATACTATAACATACAAAATGTTACACCCGTTTATTAGAACTTGAACAAGATGAAATACTCTGTAACAATCCATATCTACAGGAAAGTATGAACATTTGTACTCTCACCGAACATTAACGTATCAGTTGATACAAAACAAGATATTAGTCTCTGCCCACAGAGTACAACTGACTAAAGATTTTTCTGCAGAGTTCTGTGTGTCGCTGCTGGCTTGGCAGGGACGCGATGCTGTAGTCCTCGGCGCTGATGGGTGACTGGGATGATCTGGTCGAACGTTAGTAAGCGAGCTGAAGGTGTGGCGAATGGAAACTCCTCTGCAAGTGTTTTCTGAAGTGATGTGACGCAGCATACATTTGCAAGTGTTACAGCGTTTGCATTTTGTTATAACAGCATAGATATATTTGCATGGAAGACACTGCAAGAGACTCAGTTCTAACTGTTTCCGAAACGTTTCGTCGATAATAACCATCATTTTGTTTGTTAAAGAATAAAATCATGGTTCCGACAAAGCAGTAAGATCGTCCTTACATTATGAGTGCCTTATTCTGTGCTTAGATGCCATTTGCAAGGGATACCTTGAAGCTGCCGGGTTCGTCATCTGTTTTAAATTTGGATACTAAGAAGAAGCTCTGTCTCTTACAGCGCCTAATGCTTGACGGCACTGATACGAGTTGGAGCACAGTCTGCGTCCTCTTTCACACTATTACGGTAGCGGGTGTGCCTGGCAGCTTCTTGGCATCACATGAAAAAGGCTCCTAAGCCCACAACTAATCAGTCACAATGTACGAATAAATTTTAATTTTTGACAAAAAAACTCATATTCATACCGGCTGTGGTACGTAAGGTAAAGTAATTGAGAATAAAACCCATTGCCACCAGTCAAGAAGCATTTATGTTCAAGCAACACGAGGAGGAAAGAAAAGTCAGAGCAGGGTTCCTGACATCAATTAAAGTAAAATTCTCTGGTCACCCACCGAAAATGAACTGTTGTGAAGTTGTGGCCAATCAACGTAGAGGACACAGGAGTTTGTACATTTAAACTAACTGGCCCCAGCTAATACCGGTCATTCTGAACAGCACAGTTACTAATTAAATTAACTGAAGGTGCTGGTTTCAGTAGAACAGTCAAAGCTAGTGAAACTTTATACTCGTATCCTATACGTGACTCGTTGAACCCGAGTTTGTGCGATGTTTATTCGATAAAGGTTAACTATTAAATGAACTACGCTGAAAGAGTGGTTACGCTATCCTCTTTTGAGATAGTAAGCTGTACCATAGACGCGGCACTGCAGTAATATGGTTCTGTAAAGCACATTGTTATTAATAGAGAAATCTAAATGTCGTATACCTTCCTTTTTTGTATTTTTTCCTATCCGACATTCGGATTACACGGCATAGTGACGCATCCTCCTCTTGGATAATATTGTCTGGTTTTGGCCTCACTTTCACCTCCTCTAGTTTGCTTCTCTTAACAATATCTGTGCTTGAATGTGCTCTGTTATTCGTTATACCTAGTGAATTTTGGCACAATTCTTGGACACATGTGTTATGAAATTCCTCTGTACTTTTCTCCCACTGACTTTTCATGTAGTCATATCGTGTAACTAACCCCATTAGTATGGGTTTCGCGAGCTCCACTAAACGATTTAATCTGTTGAAGTGTTTTGTTACATTTTTGACATCTGCCTTCCATGTTTCCACCACTGTAATTCTTAATTATTATTCTCAGCTAAGGTGATATTTAATTTAGAATGTACTTTTCCACGGCAAGGCATTTGCTTCAGTATTTGATTCTGGTAGTAGAAACACAGTGACGAAAAATTTACATGGCAGATTTATGATGTCACATTTTAAGTACTGCAAGATGTATATTCCATCTGTTCTACTCCTTGAATGGTTACTCACGTAGGTGTACATTAACAAATCAGTATTTGATGTATCCCATGCGTCAAAAATTTTTAAATACGTAGTGGGGCAAGGCATTTCTGGTGCAGCTCTCGTATTTGCCAACTTTATTTAAGATGGCGGATTGAAGATGGTGGATGTAGATGTGGAAATGTTACACTGATGTCATGGAAGGAAATTCATATTTTTCGCAGGAAAGTAGGGCTATTAGGCTACTTCAGCTAATACAAAATTGTTAAGATTTCGTTGCCACTTGTTGGCAAACTTCCTGTTGTCTTCTGACTTGGGTTCTTCGGCTGACGTTCGTCTGATGAGTTAATCATCAGCCGAACGTCGGCCAAAGAGCCTGAAAAAGAAACAAATAGGCCCATCACCGCCCTGCCAATGTAAATGGTGTGAAATTCAAAATTTGGCGGTAATATCAAATTTTGTGTGTTCACCTTGTGGTTTGGACACCAGCTGACATAGTTCACAACACCACCACAGAAGGGCCCAGATAGTTCTCCCCACTCCACCCCTCCCCCCTCCTGCCCTCTCCCACTCACCACTCCCTCTCTTCCTCTCTTCTCCTCCACTTATGAGGAAGCTTCAGCATGCGCTGAGCTGCCAGATAGGACGGATGCAAATGCTACTTCGTACAATGTTTTCAATGGAAGAGATGTTGTTGGTGTTAGAGAAGGAAGAGTTCAACAAATGGTTTAAGGGGCTCGAAGCACTATGGGACTTAAGGCCTGAGGTCATCATTCCCGTAGACTTAGAACTACGTAAACCTAACTAACCTAAGGGCATCACACACATCCATGCCTGAGGCATGATTCGAACCTGCGACCGTAGCAGCAGCGTGTTTCCGGACTGAAGCACTTAGAACTGCTCGACCACAGCGGTCGGCGAAGAGTAAAACCGCTATACAAGTTGTAATCATGCAGCTGAAAGCTGTATCCATAGCTGGCTACTTGTAAATTACAAATATTGGCTGCTTGTGCTGGTACTGCAGATCTTTCATGCTAATTCTAATCAGTCTTCCAAAGTGCAAGAGGTGAGGGCATCTTGGCTGGAATGTGTACAATTAAAGAGAAGCTGGTAACAAACGTGGATGATTTTAATAGGTGTTCTTCATGCACGATGTTGAAGACTGCATCCATAGGTGCCTAGATGTATTAGAAACGAAAGCTAATGGATGTGTGTAAAAGAATACATTTCCTAAAATGATGGTGGTGCATCATGATGGGTTGAAGACATGTAGGCAATTGTCAGTGCTGAAAATATCTACCTTTATTAAAATGTCTCATCAGTATGTCTAAGAGACACATGTGTGTTCAGCAACAACCCCAGACCACTTAATTTAGTTAACAAAAGAGCCCCAGACGGTGCTTGAAGTGGGATCTGCTCACTCACATGGAGGCAACAGAAATGTAGCTTTCACCTTCCACCGCCTAGAAATTGGTAGGATGCAACAGGAATGCAGGAACTCTATATCTGGTCAGGTGACCATGACAGTGGGGGTGATATGAGACAAATGCGGTAGCCTGCGGGTCTCAGTCGTAGCCACGAAGCATTGACAGCAGCCCAGATCATCCACTGCACCAGCCGCAGGAAACAAAGAAGCAGAAGAGTCACCACCCGAATATTATTTCCTGCATGTATTACCATCACCCTTTCTCTGTTGAGTAGATTACTGGGGCAAATCTCCAGTGCTTCTCAACCGGAAAATAACTCTCATTTCCTACATGTGGGACCATCTCCCATTATCTGTAGAGTAGACTCCCAGAGGAAATTACGCATGCTTCTCAGAAGTAATATACCTCTCATGTCCTGCATGCAGTACAGTCTCCCACTGATTGTTGAGCAGACTAGCTGCTAGACCCCATTTTGCGTGTAACGCTTCTTCTTATTTGTTCAGCAGCTGTAATGTTCAACCAGGTGAACCTGCAGCACCACCATAAGCCACAACATTGTCAGAACCTGCAGCGACCTCTGACGTATCCGGACTAACAGCAGCGGCACCATCAGCTTGTCAGGACCTGCAGCACCATGGAATTCTGTAATCCACCTGGCCTGCACGTTAGAGCAGGACAATTAGTTGTTCTCCATCCTGCTCGTCGATTTGTGTAACGAAGACACCAAACCAGTCCCCTAATCTCTAAAGAAGTATAATGTTGGTCCTGCTCCACAAAGTTGAGATCAGTACTTGTCTCGGACGTACACACCATTCCAGAACATTTCGGTGTTACTACAGAGACAGGATGTAGATGTTTTGGACGAAAACCTCCAATACCTTCCGATGTTCTGATGCTATTCAATGCAAGTTATAATGTAACAGCCAGGGCCTCAAAGCGCTTAAATATTGGTGGAAAAGCATCAGTGGACAGTGATTGGCATCTTGTGGTACAGACTAAAACTGCACTGAGAGGTGTTAAAGTGAGTTTATGGATTCAGAATACGTTAAATTGCATCAGCCAGAAACCTACATCAACAGCAGATGACCACAAAATATGATCCATCCCACTCTCCTCTGGAGATCTGTGGTCCCATACAACGCTATTCATTCATCAATGTATGATGGTGGCGAGGTGCTATATTCATGTTGATGTGAGGTGGTCAGTGAATCTGTTTACAGCACTATATCATTACAGACTTGTTTGTTGTATGTATGGTGCTATCCATTGTGTTGTACAGATTTAACACATGGTTGCCGTATGTTCAAAGTGCATGTGAAGACACTGCGTATTATGTAGACAATTTAGAATACTGTATCAACAGCAGTCGAAAAGTAGAAGGCAAAGGAATATCCATAAATTTGCAGAACACATATGCTGAATACTGGGCATACAAAAAGGCATTATTTGCTAATACTATGTAAGTGTGAAGTAAGAACCAGTGCGTTGTGCTGATGTACCACATTCTATGTACAATTATTCAAGTGTAAAACTAATATGTTATCAGAAACATTTTGTTTACCTTAATTTCTAAACATCTTACTATAGTGGAACCATTGTAGTTACTGATTATGTTAAATGGATGCTCGTTTTGGAGAGGATAAGACGTGTATTCAGATTCAGGATGAGAATGGACTTGGTTTTGTAGCCAACTCTTTCTTATGTGCAAGTAAACTTTGTTTCCAACCTTTGCATACGCGAGGAGACTTACTTGACAGTGTTTTTTTTATGTGGAGAATGATATTTGTAAAAGTTTTAATGTTTAAATATACATCGTTAAGTGAAGAAAAAGAAGCTGTGTACGTCTGCTTATTTTTTATACGTAGAAAGAGTCTCGAGAAATTCATGTTCCCAGCAAATATACTTCGAAGAAGAAGAGAAAAGGAGTTTGCAGAAGCAAGCTAACAGGCAAGGAAAGTCGGCTGACAATCTCAAGTAGGTCATATCGATAAAGAAGTGAGAGGTTACACACATACTTCACCACTGGTGTTAGACTATGATGGTATAGAAGAAGAAGAAGAAGAAGAAGAAGAGGAAGAATGGGATACTCCTTTCTGATAATATGTGAGTGATAATTGAAGATCCATCCAGATGCAACAAGACAAGTGTTCTCATGTCAGTCTCAACACATCTGGATGGAGTCAAATTTGAGCATGTATGTGTATTCTCAAAAACGTTGTTTCAAGCGCAGTACAAGCTGCTGCAAAAGATAGTACAAGGTGTCAGTGGTGTAACATACATGACATTCAGTCAAAACAGTGGAATCCCTCCACCAGAAAAAGTAAAACCAAACACTGTGTTCCAATTTGATGATGTTGCTGTGGAAAACCAGGAAAAAATTCATCATTTCTTATTTAGCCATCATATGGGTGTTGACGTATTTTGTTTGAGTCAGATATACTCCACAATTTCGAAATAGTTAGCTGAAGAGGGATAATGCAAACCTCATGATAGCGTTCAAACAAAACAATCTGAATGTAAAGCATATTTACCTATATCATGTAGGACCTCATTTGTAATTCAATGAATTTATTAATATATGTGGAGGTTGCTGGAATGACACAGAGTACATTTTTCTTGTCACGGATAAAACACGAACACTGAATGATGGTAAGTATAGGTGAAACTACCAGGAGTTTCTGTATAAATAGTAATGGAGAAGGTAGTTATGTTAGTATACATAACACCATGAACAGGTTTGTTCGCAAGGTGGGCACTCCACCCTAGAGGATACATATATATAGACAGTGAAATTGTCTATACATAGAAGAGCCGGCCGGTGTGGCCGAGTGGTTCTAGGCGCTTCAGTCTGGAACCGCGTGACCGCTACGGTCGCAGGTTCGAATCCTGTCTCGGGCATGGATATGTGTGATGTTCTTAGGTTGGTTAGGTTTAAGTAGTTCTAAGTTCTAGGGGACTGATGACCTCAGACGTTAAGTCCCATAGTGCTCAGAGCCATTTGAACCATTTATACATAGAAGAAAAAATTCAGTCTCTCGACTGTAAAGCACTTAGAGATGTATGCCCAGACAATTCTGAAACTGGTGACAATGTAGATGCCAGGATTACTCCATTTGAAAAGAATGAAAACGATTTAACTCTCAAGGTTGGTGCCGTTGAAAAGAAAATACATAACTTAACTTCAAAGGTTGCTAAAATTGGACGAAATGCATAAAAGGTGCAAACAAGAAGCTGTACGCAAAGTATACAATGAGATCTCGACTAAGCATCAGGTCGTCACTGCACAGAAGGTGGTTTGAGAGAATTTACAGTTGTTAAAGCAAGGACAACTGGACAGAGAGCATACAATGAGAGAAACTTTTAAACCAGTTAGAGAATCTTTCGATGAACTCTCAGTAAAATTACACATTGATAATGAAGTTGCTAATTTCATTAACCTCTATAATGATAACAGAGCAGGCAAAGTATTTGGTGTCAGTGATGAAAAACCATACACATTAGGCAGTCAACCTATAAGTTTAAATGAATAAACAGTACAGATAAGTCGTAGGGAATTTCCGAGAACAAGTGGTTTAAGGAAAATAGTTTTCCTAAACCCCACTAAAAATGTTAATTTTCACGCAAAGATCTGGAAACGTATGGTTGTAAGAGGTCCGAGCAGATGTAATTTTATGTAAGAGGTCCGAGCAGATGTAATTTCGATGTATTGCTCATGCGCTGCCTGCGATATGCAAGGTATAAGAGAATCTCTGACCAGAGAGCAGTGTTGACTGCCGTATGAACTGTATAGCTGTAGCAGTAAGTTGTTGCTAGTCTGCAGTCTGCTCTGGTCTGGTCTGGTGAATCGTGTTGGCTGGGCTGGTCGCGGTGCAGTGATGCCGGAGCCTGAGCATTATTGTATAAGGTAAAAAGCAGCCTCGCGCATATGTAGTAATGTTATCTCAAGTCCCATGTAACTGTTTTAAAAATGTCCTAATAATAATCTTTCTCATATAAAGTAATTTTTAACAACCATTCATTTCAATTTAAAGAATTTTCTAATTTCCCCAATCCATGAACATCCCGATTATTACAAAAGAAAAATCAGTTGTTTCCCTTTCATAAATGACAAATCTATCGGCCAGCATTGCACAGGGCTGTGCCAGAAAAATTTATTGTAAGAGCAGATATATATATATATGCGTTATCCGGCGACTTCATTGAGGTAAGAATTTATCTCTTTTTTTATTCAGAATGACCTTTCAGGGCCATGACGCAGCACTGCTGACGTCCAAAATTTACCAGGTTAAATTCACAGTCAATTATTGAAAAGTTGTAAGAGAGCGACAATTTAATTGAGAGGTTAGTTACATCGTATTATTACCAGGTTACGGTAAAATATTTTCTGTTGAGGTTCACTAAATGTGAATGAATTTTGTGTGGAGGTTATTGTGAATTAAATTTTGTGGGGAGGTTCCACTTGGCGACAACCGGCCAGGATCGTATTTCTTTGTGAATTTCTGAGAAGTAGTCATATATCTGCCCTTATTTACTTAAATGTAGTTTGCATCTGGCGCAACGCATTTACTAATTTGTCACTCTTTCTTTCACAGATCATCGGCAATTTATTGCTCTTTGTTGTAATTTTGTTTATTCCATCTTTACTTCGTCTTTGTTTCAGTTTTGTGCTTAATTTTGATTTGTGAAAAATGACGCGAAAAACAGTTAACAGTACATCGCGATGTGCAATGAGTGAAATAGCAGACTCGAATAATTTGACCGATAATACTTGCGACACCCAGTGTAATAATGGTAATCCCCTAATAACAGATAATCAGTGTGTGCCGATCACTAGTAATGATTTTGATCCTAATGATCAGCAAACAAATTCAATTGTGTCCACAGTAAATGTAACAATTGATGACGCGTCACGTTCCGTTACAACGAACGCTGTCCAGTTTGACACGCCTGATTTGCTAAATTTACGTAGCGAACAGATAATTGTTTCTAACGAAGGTGACCAATCTACACAAAATATGTCAGATTTATTTGATTCCGGTGTAGTGACCAACAGTGCACATCCAATTGGGGAACCTTTTCAAGAATCAGAAAATGACCAAATGGTTACACAAAACGTGACAAATGTAGATACACCAACACACAACATAGAAAATAGAGTCGCTAATTTTGGCTTGGATCAAGTTGTAGCATTATTACTACAATTCAATGAAAAACAAGACAACAATTACAAACGACTCAATGAACCGAGCAAACAACTTAATGAAAATCTCAAACAACAACTTAATGAAAGTCTCAAACAACAACTTAATGAAAATAATGAAAATCTCAAACAACAAATTAATGAAAAACAAGACAACAATTTCAAACAACTTAGTGAACAGATTACAGTCGTTGCCGCGCAATGTCATGATACTAAAGAACAATTACATGAGGAAATTAAGGTTTGTGCTAGGAACAGTAGTGAAGAAATTAGATCTGTGGCACAAGAATTAAGTAATACACATGCAGGACGAAATAATAGTGCAGTCGCTAAACAATGATCTGAAAACGCAACACAGTTACGCGACGAGTTTAAATTAATGTCAGCAGAACTTTCACGCACGCTGGATGCGAAAGTAGACGCGAAATTTGACCAACAGAACAGCCATATTATCGAACGTTTTAATCACCCACCTACAAAACAGTGAAACGCGTTACCGTAAATTTATACAGGAACACAATTAAGTAAAGCAACAAGTCATGGAAACAATTACTGCACAGAGACAGTAAGATAAGCGTAAATTGTTTACGAAAGCAAAAACATACGTAGACAACAAGATTGCTACAGTATCAAACGAAATTAATACTATCAAACAGTTGAACACCGAATTGCATGATGAAATCTCCGATCTTAAAACAAAAATAGACACACACACATTAGACTTTCAGACAATGACCAACAGACTTGAAAAGTTGGAACTAATACAAGATCCCGGTGCCATCAAAGCACAAGTTAAAAAATTGCACAAAACCACACGTAAAATACAAAAACAAATTAATGCTTGTGATACTAAAAACGATGATCAGGTAACAGCACTGACTGAAAAATATGATGAATTGGCCAGTCGTATTGATGTTATCGAAAATAATAATGACACCAAATCAGATGATACGTCACCAGTTTCGCTTAATCAAACACCCGAATTCCAAAATTTACAGCAGACGATCAGCGAGATAGGTTCGTCCAATAATACATTACGTAGAAAATTGCCATCTTTACAGCAAGAAGTGACGGAGATAAAAAATATTTCAGCCTTTAACACATCACAGCATACGCCACTCTCCGAACATTTGTCAGACTCAGACAGCCAGTGTAATTTAGGTAATTTACAGAGAGTATGTGAGTTAGATTCCGAACAGTCACAGAAAAATAGATTATCATACAATCCTGAACCTGTTCAGACATACAGAGACGATAATTTTGATTACAAGCACTTTCTACCCGTAAGAAAATGTAACGTACTTAAAAATGACAGAATACAGATTCTCCTCTTGGATTGGATACAACAATTGGCTTTTGAATTTTCACTGGCATTACGTGTAACGCAGAAACTAAAATTTATTTGCAGCGCGTAATTGACCTCAGGGGATTCATTACACTTCGATGAATATGTGCCGTAGCGTGCACAGGACCCCGCGCCGTAGTAGTGCTATTTCATCTTTAGTTTTCTGCACTGCTGCCTTCTCTTCTACTATCCTTTATATCTATCAAAACAGCTCTTCAACTATCGATCTATCTAGGATTAAGAATGAGTAAAGAAACACGATATTACAAGTTTTACCGAAAGTGACAATTTTCATTAGACACTCCAGAACTACCAGCGTAATTTTAATGAAAGACTAAAGTGTAATTATCAGTATCGTCAAAATTTTCAGCAGTCGCAAACACATTTTTGTAACAATAGAGGGTTTTTCCCACAACAACAACAACAAAACCAGCTCGTTAGCATACCTAACCAACAATGCAGTCCGCAAGGTCAACCAAGCTTTAATGTTTCGCCGCCTACACGTATAGCGTCGGCTCCGCCAAATAGTAACGCACAGCAACAAGGATATCAGTATGTACAGAAAACACACCATTTCAACTCATATCGCAATGCACCGTATAAAAATGACTATCATGACAGACGTAAAAGTAATGAGCACAATTTTCAGCGTACGTTTAATAACAGTCGGTCTTACCAGCAGAAAAATCAACCGCAACAACAGATTATCATGAATGAACCAGACAGTCGGTATCATCCCGAACGTAATACGCCAGGAAGAAATAACAGAACAGTACAAATAGTTGAAATGCCACAGCATCCTGCCGTAAATAACAGCACGTCCGAAAGAATTTAACTAGGTATAGTCCAGGTTGCGTCTTCGAGCAACGTAAGCAATACTTCAGATACACAGAATCTTGTTCACGAAAATGTTATTTGAAACATGCCTTGTTGAATGCACGTCTTGTATCACACCCAGATCTTACTAGAAATTTTTCCATTGCCACCGGCAGTTCTAACACCGCTTTAGGCGTACTCATTTTTCAGGAAATTGAAGAAGACGGTACTACAGTAATTAAAAACATCGCCTTTGCAAGTCGCATTCTGTCACCTGCTGAGCGCAATTATTCTGTTACAGAAGTTGAAACACTATGTGTTGTATGGGCATTTACGAGATTTCGGCATTTTCTTTATGGAAGACATACGACCGTTTACACAGATCATAGAGCTATACGGGTTTTACTTTCAGCAAAATTTACACATGATAGGTTAAGCAGATGGAAACTTTATTTACAGGAATTTAATTTTACAATTGTTCATAATCATACACAGATTATAGAGCTATACAGTTTTTACTTTCAGCAAAATTTACACATGATAGGTTAAGCAGATGGAAACTTTATTTACAGGAATTTAATTTTACAATTGTTCATATTCCCGGTACGCAAAATATTGTAGCAGACGCGCTATCCCGTTCTCTCAGCAACAATCAGCAAGACATCGCAACCAACTTCTGCCAAGCAAATCCTAGCGTCATGTATATTCAACAAGTTGCATTCGAAAATTTTATTTCGGCATCATTACGAGACATAGCACAAGAGCAGAGCAAAGACAACGTGTGGAAAGAAATTAAACACCTTTGGCAAGATAGGAATAATGTTACCATCAGAAACCATTACACTGTACGCAACAACATTCTGTTTCGCCGCTCTCATCCTGACAGCAACAATTGGTTATTATGTGTTCCTCACGAGCTTGTTAACAAATTAATTTGGTATACTCATTTAAGTTACGCACATTACGGAGCCAGAAAATGTTTTCTTATACTGAGACAGAACTGTTATTTTGCCAACATGGATAAAAGTATTCGACGAGTTTTAGCGTCATGTAAAATCTGCCAGAAAGCTAAGTCACACACGACTTCACATATTCCTCCGTTACATCCTATTGTACCTGTTAAATTGAGGCACATGGCCGCTGTAGACATTTTTGGTCCGATTCCCAGAAGTAATAGAGGTTTTTGCTACATCTTTGTCGCTGTTGAACTCACTTCGAAATTTGTTACCTTCACTCCTTTACGCAAAGCTACTGCTAAATCTGTTTTGAAAGCATTTGTAAAACATTTTCTATTTCATGTGGGGCATCTATTGAAAGTAATTACCGACAATGGACCACAGTTTCGATCTGCGATGTGGACACATATGTTACGAGCTAGAAACATTTCTCCGATCTATATATCCAAGTATCACGCTTCTTCGAACCCTTGTGAACGACTAATGAAAGAAATTGGTAAACTATGTAGAATATACTGCCATAAGAAACATATTGACTGGGACATACACATACTCTCATTCCAGGATGTAATTAACGCCATACCAAATGAATCTACTATGCTATCTCCAACTGTTATATTGAAAAATGTTGAACCACCTAACAAAATTAAAGAATTAGTATCCTTTCCTACATCGCGTCGACTACGACACCATGAAATAATTGACATTGCACTTAACAACATCAAACGTGCCGCAGACAGCAAAAGCAGGTTTGTACCCGCCGTGACTTTCACATTGGACAGAAGATATTAGTACATACACACTATTTATCCAACAGAGGAAAGAGTAGATGCAGTAAATTTGAGCTTCTATACGCAGGTCCATATCGAATTCGCAGCATTCCTCACCCCAATGTAGTACACATCCAAACTTTGAGAACCAGAACAAGCAAAGGCAATCACCATGTCTCCAATATCAAACCCTTTATTGAATGAACATACTTTGTGATTTGTCGCACTGTAATGCCATTTCCTGATTTTTATATGACCACTTATGCACTTATAATTATATGAACACTTACTGATGATTATCATATTTTTTCTTGGCAAGTGCCCGGCAAGGTAAGGTTAGCAGGTCGCTTTTCTTGTCGTTACACATCAGACCGTGCACATTTTTCCAGATAAACTTACATATTTTATGATCAATTATGCAATTCTATCTATGTGACTACTTACTGATGATTATCATATTTTTTCTTGGCAAGTGCCCAGCAAGGTGAGGTTAGCAGGTCGCTTTTCTTGTCGTTATATATCAGATAGTGCACATTTTCCATTTTTCGTGTATGTATGATTGTTTTCCTGTTTTGTTTGTATACACTACGAAATCTTCAAGATATAACAAACTCCAGTTGACTTTGACATTTTTCCTTACGATATCTCAATATCTAGACTATTTTACCTTTTTTTTTGCTACTACATTATGACACTCTGTGTACATTTTTGGCACTTGAAAACTGTCTATGTTTTGACATGATACGTTTCCTGTCATGCTATGATGTATGCTTAATTGTATCACTAGAAACAAGTTTTCATTTAATGAGTATATGATTTAAATGCAGGATATTAATCCTTCTTCAACATTTTCAGAAAGCAGTAACGTGTAAAAGAAATAACTTAAACAAACCACAGTGGATTACTATGAAATGGGAATTTCACCTCCGGAATGAACGAAAGAAAATGCAATACCTTGTCATGAAGAGTAAATGGATCAGAATTAACAGGCATTAACAAGAATATACTATACACATCGTATGATAGCAGTCTTAACTAATTATTTTCCTTTCAGAATACGAGGCGATTGATGCAGGCTGTCAGACAGAACTACACATCTTAGTTTTAGTGATGAAATATGCTAGAAATAAGAAACTCTATACTATGAGTAGTTGTATGAAGTAAATGATAATATGAATGTGAATAATGGAGTGTCTTTTTTTTGCAGATGATAATGAATGATGATGAATAGTTATATGAAGAATATGCTAATATGAATAATGAAGTTTTTCTTTGCAGGTGATGATAGTAATGAAGTTATGGTAATATGAGAAATGAAGTTTTTCTTTGCAGATGAGGATAATGATGAAGTTTATATATTTACTGTTAGTTAAGAAATGCTATGTAGTTATTTAAGTATTTGTTGCAGTTCGTTTTGATAGTATGTCTTATGTTGCATGGTATAATGACTGAATGTTTAGGAAAAGACAGCTAGAGTACATACATATAGAGTACACGTTTCATTACCTGTTAATTCCAAGTTCACTATTTTTCAGCATAATATGCGTTTCTTCTTTCAGCTCAATAATCCATTTTGTATTTTTTCCAGGAGAAGCTATTCATGAAATTAATGTGCTATAAGCAGTTAGTCATTAAACCTGTTCTAGTACTTGCATTTTTTTTTACCTATTTGTGTGTATCATTCATGAATGTGACCACATATACTCTACTTGTTCATAACCTTGCTACAGCTGACTCATGACGAATGACGTTATTAATCCTTATTTCCAGCAATAAGTCAAAAGCAAATATTTTCATGCCCTAGCAATTAATTATCGATCTCAACGCAATGCATTGCTAGCACAAAAAAATGTATTACCAGTGCCAAATAATGCTACCAGTTCAAGAGATATTTCTAGTTCTAAATGTTACACAAATTTCTCACATGTATTGAATCCATTATATCTATGTATTATTGGACCACAGACCTTGAGTAATAGTTACAGTGTGTTACATTTTAAATATGTCCTATGTCACTTGAATGATGAGTTCTGAGTAATACTGAATGATATTTTGTAATAATGCATAAATGCTATGCCAATAATTTCTGTAAATAATATTTTTGTTATACTCTGTAAATGCTATGCCAATAATTAACTCTCATTTTGAATGATGACATCTGAATAATACTGAATAATGTTTTACAAAACGATATGAACACTTTGTAACTGGCCAATGAGTGCCAATAATTACCGCAATCAGATGAGTTATGAAAAATGTTTTGTAATATTCAATACTTGCTATATGTTTAGTAACTGGCCAATGAATGCCACTGTTTCTCATATTTTAAATTTGTCGTATGTCACTTACATGATATCATATATGAATACCAGTAGCTTAATGCTACACTCATTAGCTCCTGTTTTGAATGATGACTTCTGAATAAAACTATATGAATACTTTGTAGCTGGCCAATGAGTGCCAATAATTACCGCAATCAGATGAGTTATGAAAATGTTTTGTAATATTCAATACTTACTACATGTTTAGTAACCGGCCAATGAATGCCATTGATTACTATAACTAGATGAATTATGTAAATGCTATGCCATTAATTAACTCTTGCTTTGAATGATCACTGCTGAATAATGCATAAAAATAGTTTGTAACTGGCCAGTGAGTGCCAATATTTACTGTAATCAGATGACTTATGAATAATTTTCTGTAATACTCCATACATAGTACAGAAATGTTTAGTAACTAGGCATTGTGTGCCAACAAATACTCAAATCGGTTGATAGACTAGTGTAATTCACAATGATGACTAGCATAAGACTTAATGTCCTTCACCTTCTGACCTAATTACCAGAAATTTCTGCAATATCAGTTTGTCCTGTCCATCCTCATGATCATGGAGCGCTATATTTGGATTTTGCACTAATTCTACATTGATGAAAGAGTATGGATTCTACAAGAATGTGGTGTTGACACATCATGCTATCCATTACCTTGAACGATGGAGATGTTATTGTGGTCCTACTGTTTGGTGTACCTAATGTACTACCAAAATGATAACATTGAATATTAATAAAAGATTTCAGTGTCTGGGCTACACTGATTAATACTTCACGGAAGAGAACTTCAGATTGTCTCACTTGGTGTTGTGCTTCTGTAGAAAGATATGGACTTTCAGTGCAGCTACATGCAACCTACTGTGCTACAACCATGATGCAATCCTTCCCTTTCCTAGTTCTTGTAAAATGGTAAAAAATATATACAGTGCGTGTGCACTTTATGTCATTTGTTAATATGTTTCGTACTCATTGCGTATACATTTTGTCATTTCTTGATATGTTCTGTACTCAGTGCATGTGCACTCTATTTCATTTTATGTTCTGCATTTATATATATGTATATTTTCTGTAACTGTAAACTTAGTTAATTAAGAAAAATTTGTTGCTCATGGCAAGTCCAATTGATTCACCATTTCTGCCAAATTTTTGCCCACCCCCCCAGTGGAGGATTATGTAAGAGGTCCAAGCAGATGTAATTTTTTGTAAGAAGTCTGATCAGATGTAATTTCGATGTATTGCTCATGTGCTGCCTGTGATATGCAAGGTATAAGAGAATCTCTGACCAGAGAGCAGTGTTGACTGCAGTAGGAACTGTGTAACTGTAGCAGTAAGTTGTTGCTAGTCTGCAGTCTGCTCTGGTCTGGTCTGGAGTATCGTGTAGGTTGGGCCGGTAGCGGTGCAGCGATGCCGGAGCCTGAGCATTTTTGTATAAGGTAAAAAGCAGCCTCGCGCATATGTAGTAATGTTATCTCAAGTCCAATGTAAATGTTTTAAAAATATCCTAATAATAATCTTTCTCATATAACGTAATTTTTAACAACCATTCATTTCAGTTTAAAGAATTTACTAATTTCTCCAATCCATGATCATCCCGATTATTGCAAAAGAAATATCAGTTGTTTCCCTGTCATAAATGACAATTCTATCGGCCAGCATTGCACAGGGCTGTGCCAGAAAAATTTATTGTAAGAGCAGATGAGCAGATATATATATATATATATATATATATATATATATATATATATATATATATATATATGCGTTATCTGGCGACTTGATTGAGGTAAGAATTTTTCTCTTTTTTTATTCAGAATGATCTTTCAGGGCCATGACGCAGCACTGCCGACGTCCAAAATTCACCAGTTTAAATTCACAGTCAATTATTGAAAAGTTGTAAGAGAGCGACAATTTAATTGAGAGGTTAGTTACATTGTATTATTACCAGGTTACGGAAATTATTTTGTTGGGACGTTACACTGAATGTGAACGACATAATTATAATTTTTACTGTTGAGAGGTTTAGGAATTTTTCTGTTCTGAGGTGACACCAAATGTAAAAAAAAAAAAAAAAAAAAATTGTGGGGAGGTTAAATGTGAAAGAATTCTGTTTTTAGGTTACATTAAATGTGAATGAATTTTGTGGGGAGGTTACATGGTGAAATACTGCAAATATCTGGTGTATGTAATAAAGTAGGAAACCGATGCAGTGCAAAATACAAAACCATTATAAAACCTATATTAGATGCTCAATATAACACTGCTGATGGTATTGACATTCAGCATAAAATAGTCAGAAATCGACCCCACAGTATATGTACTACAATGATTCCAATGAGCTAATACATCGATTTCAACTGCTCATGACATTAGCTTCTGCCGGTAATTCAGCCTATTTGAACGAGGTTGTTTCAATAATATCTGAGCTTAGAGTTAGAGGTATAACCGTATAAAAATGGAGACAGCAGCTCAAGAACTGCAAAATACAGCACGCAAAATGTAACCTTGTAGACATGATATGATTAAAGATTCGGATGACTTATGGCAGGTTGATCTTATAGATATGATGGAATATGAACATATTAACGATGGATTCAATACATGATCATTGATACGTTTTCTAAATTCACCTGAGCATTACCTGTTAAAACAAAAACAGGGAGAAATGTTGCGGAGGTGTCTGCTCCAACACCTTGGTCTGATTTCGACCCATTGGTGAACCAAACAGTGTCCCCCAAATGGTGTCGAACTGTTTTTTCCTACTGCACCCTGCTTCCAATTATTATATTGTAAGGCTTTCCGAAGCAGTGGGGAATTTTTATATAGTTGGCAGTCATTTCCCCAGCCATTCCTATATCTATCTCACTCACTATGGTAGTGTGTGATGCTGGATATCCCGATGAGATCCAGTTTTTGCCAGTTTTAAGTCTGTATGCCACAGCTGCTGCCTCCATCTTGACCCGAAAGTTTAGTGGAGGCATGTCCAGCATGGCTTCCATCCCAGCGGTTGTTGTGTTACTAATACCGCTTGTTATGGCTAAGCAGACCAGTCTCTGCAACTTAGCAAGCTCCTTAGCTGCAACCCACTTTTCTCCTTCTTCCAAACACTACGGCCACATAGGAAATTCTTGGTCTAACCACTGTAGTGTATATCCAGTGCGTACCTTTGGGGCTTAGGCCCCAGTTTTTACCTCAAGCCCTTCTGGTACTCACTAGAGTATTTTTCGCCTTGCATAAGATGCTCTTAATGTGAGAGGTGCACATTAGTTTCTCATCTAAGGTTACCCCGAGATGTTTCACTATCCCCTTCACAGGTATAGTTTCATCAAAGAGCTTTAGATTCCAACTTGAGTGTTGGATATACCTCTTTGTAAATGACACCAAAACAGTCTCCTTAAGATTAACCCTCAGATCCTGTTTAATGCACCATTCTTACACAATGTCCAATCCTCCCTGTGCCATCTTTTTAACTGTCAGTAAATTCGCCAATTATTACTGTGACAAAGTCATCTGCTTATCCTTGACAGAAGCATTGTTTAGAATTTAGTACCTGAATGAGTCCTTTCACCACTAGCCTCCACAATAAAGGGGACAGAACTCCTCCTTGTGGGCAGCCTCTAGTGGTGTTAATTACCATATTTTCACTCATCATGGTAGCCTCTACCTTCCTTGCACTAAGCATGTCCCAGGTCCACCTACATATAGTGGTCCCTAGGTCATACACCTCTGCTGCCCTTGGCATGGGACCGACGGTCGTGTTACTGAAGGCCCCCTCAATATCCAGGAAGATGCAGAGGGCTATTGCCTGGAAGTGAAGTGATTTCTCCACTCTCCCAACGAGTTTATGGAGAGCTGTCTCCCATGATTTTGTACCTGGTTGATATGCATGTTGGTTTGTAGAGGGGCCCTAATTAGCCTCCTTTTCCCAACGTATACATTTACCAGTTTTTCCAACGTTTTGAGAATGAAAGAGGACAGACTGATTGGTCTCATAGCCCTGGCTTCCTGCCCTCCACGCATTGAGAATGATTCCTATTGCTAGGCTAACCCTGAATATTCCGCATAGGACACTTATGAGATTCTCTCCTGGGCCAGGTGACTTGAATGGTTGGAATTTTCCCACCGCCCATTGGATTTTATAGAAGTCCACACACTCAAATTAAGCGAGAAAGCGGGTACTTGTTTGGAAACTGATATTTCACGTTGCATGCGTTGTGAATTGTACTGTGGAATTTCCCTGTAAGATGACAGTGGCCCCTATGAGAAGTTTTCACATTCCAGTCTAACAGCAACCCACAAATATGGCAGTCAGCTACAGTGATGTACAGATCAATATTCTCCTACAGCTCCATCATGGGAATGCGCCGTTTTAAAGCTTTTCAAGCACCCATAAAAGTTTCTTGAGCTCTTTGAACACCCAAATCGCAGGAATATCCCCAACATATGATCTGAGGTGAGTGACACTGGAATCAAATGAACATACCACCTGAAATGCCATTGCATATGGTATGTGTTTCTGAGAACAGATCGTATGTGACGCTGAGGGAGCCCGTCCATATCGTGTCACAGGAGGAAGGAGGCACTGGAAGTCAGCGTACACGACAAAGGGACATCACTACTTTTAGGGGTGGTTCTTAAACTTCCTCTCTTGGCATTTCAACACATATCACACCCATCAAAGAGCAATCAATAACATTCTTTGTTAAGGGCTCGCTTGAGGAAAAGTAGTTGAGGCAAATATTATAAATATTGTTTTTACACTTGTATTTACTAAATCGGGGCATATCCTTGAGCCATGCATAAAGTTTATTTTCATTCTCATCAGAGAGCAGCAACGTGTTAACATACAGCGTGTACTGACCTTTAAAATATGGATCTGACGAGTCTGTGGGTGATTTTATCATTGTTATCTATCTAGTTCTCCTTCAAGCCAAAAACGTTAACAGAAATAGCCACATTCTACCTCAAAAATTAGGGTGTTTTCCGAAGTTCGGCAGGAAAATCAGTACCTCTAAATTAATAAAATCAACGAATATTATCACCCATATAGTATTTTGAAAAAAACGTATAAATATAATAATTTACCCGAGTCAGCAGCTCCTCTAATGGCGTCGTTCTGGCGCTAGAAGGTGATCATCTTCTCCGAATTCTCCAGCACTGCATGGTTCCATACAGGTAAGGGAAGCTAAAACCCTGATTCATCCGGGTTCTAGGGTAACGTTGACAGATCAGAATCTGACCTATTATGCCGAAATCGGGGGCCGAAGCATACCCCATTTGTAAGAGAAGAACTTCCTATACCAAGTACACAAACGAAATATGTTTCAGCAGTATAGAATTTTTTATCTACTTATAAGCCTACCCTGCTGTCTGATTGTCTGCCGGAGATGGTTCCAGCACTGGTTGTTGCTGGCGAACAGTCTCCAGCTGCCTATGTATAGCGTCCAGCGCCCTTGGAATGTTTGCTGTAAGAAGACAAAACTTTTCATAACGCTGAAATTCACGTGCACAGTGAGACTATACAGCTACTACAGAGATATTTTTTATACTTACGTGACGGTTTCTGCTGAGTATTCTCTGCTGGAGTGTGGGAGGCTGTCCCAAAGCATGTTGCTGACTACGACGAAAACTTTTCTATACTCACAGGGCCTTACTAGCTGTGGGTTTTCCACAGGAGGCTTGACCTCAGTAGGAACAGGCTGAAGAGTACGCCATAGTCCAGTCTCCCCCTTCTACCGTCTCTACTCAGAATCCTAATTCCTGGAGCTGGGCTGTAACAAGGGAAAAGCGAAATCGAATTACTGACATGAAATGCACTACAGAACTTAACGCATGAATTTTTTTTCCGATTTCTACACCATCAGCACAGATCAACGAAAAACAAATTACGTGGGGCAGGCCGGTGTGGCCCAGCGGTTCTAAGCACTTCAGTCTGGGACCGCGCGACTTCTACTGTCGGAGGTTCGAATCCTGCCTCGGACATGACTGTGATGTCCTTACGTTAGGTAGGTTTAAGTCGTTCTAAGTTCTAGGGGACTGATGACCTCAGATGTTAAGTCCCATAGAGCTCAGAGCCATTTGAACCATTTGAGCCATTTGAACTTCTGGAAATCTATGGCGCTTCCAGATAATCTTGGAGTTGTTGTTGCTGCATTTTATTTTTAAATAGACACACTCGCACAGATAGACACAGAACTGTAGTCACAACAATGGAGAGGTGCAGAATGAGAATGAGGCAGGTGGGTGACGGCTTTATGGACTCACCACATTTCACAGGCATCCAGTCGAAGGGCTTTATTTTGAATGGGTTCCCGATCAGGAGGGGTAGCTGATGGAAAGTGCCGATTGAGTAGTTTCGTGAATGGTGTGATCTGTGACGTCAGACTTGTTTGTGGAAGCTGGACGCTGTTAGTGACGTCAGATGATGATGATGATGTGCAATACTCCTTGACAGAGCATAGGGAACTTGCGCTCCGCCGTACTAGACAAGGTCCTAATGGAAGTGGTTTGCCATTGCCTTCCTCCGACAGTAATGGGGATGAATGATGATGAAGGCGACACAACACCCAGTCTTCTCGTGGCAGGTGAAAATCCCTGACCTCGCCGGTACTCGATTCCGGGACCCCGTGCGCGTGAAAAGGGAACGCTTCCACGAGACAGCTCCGGACACTGACGTCAGAGTGACACAGCAGAAATCCTTGTCTGACTGTGGGATGGCGTGATCACTGCTGTCAAAGCCAGTTTTGTTTCCGCGCCGCAGGTCCGTTGCAGTTCTGCAGTATTTTCAAGAACCAATGACATTCAAACTTCGACGAAAAGTTCCAGATATCCCTTGTTCCATTGTAAGGTGGTGTGATCTGTGACTCAAGACTTGTTTGTGGAAGCTGGAGGCTGTAGTGATGTGACAGACAGCGTAAATTCTTGTCTGACTGTGAGGTGGCGTGATCTGCGATGTCACAGTTAGCCCGCAGGCCTGTTGCGGGTCTGCTGGTGAGCAAAGAGCGAACGTACCGTTGGGGCTCGCATTCAGCCAGGGACAGCGCAGGCGAGCAGTCACACAGTGTACGGCAGTCTCGTTCCATTGATTAAGGCTCACACAGCGGCTGAATGCAGTATTCGAAGCTTACCGTAGATAGTGATGTATGTTTCGTGATTGTTATTACTACAGGGGTGTCTTTTTCCCGACTGTGAAAATGCGCTGTGGCTGTTATAAGGA
Source organism: Schistocerca piceifrons (assembly GCF_021461385.2). NCBI lineage: Eukaryota > Metazoa > Arthropoda > Insecta > Orthoptera > Acrididae > Schistocerca > Schistocerca piceifrons. Next base: position 197,979,762 of record NC_060142.1, on the reverse strand, counting down.
AAGCGACTTCTGTTTTCAACAGGTTTCTCGTCTGTAGGACAATCCTTCTAATTTTACTGTCGATTGACTGAAATTACAGCTTCCTTTCGCAACAAAAGATTAGTCAGCGAGCGGTTTCTTCTGTATGCGCTATGAGCTAGCGGTTTGTAGGTAGCATTTAGATGAATTGTGTGATGTATTTAATTATCGTTTTTTTGGGTGTATATTGATTTAGAGAACATTTTCGATGTGTGGTTGTACATGCAAGAGTCTTTAATTGAGTTATGTGAAATATCTAGACACAGTTTTTGACACCATTTGAAGTGTGATGCAGTGCAGTTCAGGTGCCTTGGTACGATTTTTGCGTGATGTACTTAGAGATATTTGTTTGAGTGTAGGAGGGTGTTGGCGAGTATCCTTAGATGTATTTAGACTTGTAACTGAAAGAGAGGTCCTACAGAGATATTTATTTCGATTTTTAGGCCAAGTGGCCATGGTATTAAGAATGAGAGAGACTTTTATTTATTTATTTCGAGGTGACAGGAGCGCTTTATGTAGAGTTACTATTTTTTTCGATTCCATCTGCTACTAATTTCATGTGGTACGAATTTTTTTCGAATGTGGTAACACCAGCTGTGTGTGATATCAACAATTTTGAGCTGTATTGTGATTTTAGGCGCTTTTTGTCGCACTATGCTTATAGATGAGTAACTAGGAGAGATCTTTATGACTAATTACGTAATGAGGACCGACCATTACTTCAGTTTCTCACCATAAATAATTGAAGTACACTAACTTATTCTCGCCTCCTGCTGCTGGACAGAGGCTGACTGCTTCCCGCCCTTTACAGGGGAAGGGTGGCGGTGGGGAGTGGGTGATGACTTATGAGTGGGGGCAAGGTCGGGGGTAGTTAGGTTAGCAGAAGTAGCCCAGTTGTCCCGTTTTCACGCCAAAGTTTCAGTTTCTCGCCATGACATCAGTGTGCCGTTGCCACATCTGTCGGTGCCACCTTGGATCCGTCATCTTGAATAAATTTGGCAACACTGCAGCAGAAACCCCCTTTCTCCACTACTACCATTTCTCACCAAGTATTCTAGTTCCACACCAATTTAATATTTGATCTTTTCGTTAATTACAGAGTTAAGATCACCACCAACACGACTTTGCACCATGTGTTTGGTAAAACAGACATTACCACCTCTTCCATACTGAGCCCACACATTTACAACTATTATATGCCCTATTTGCTCCCATGTTACTCTGGTGCTCAAAGGCCGCCGTCTTTGTGCTACTTGAATATCTATTGTTAATACTGCTATGCCTGCTCTTACAGATCTCCCAAGAATTGCACTATATCATCAAATTTCACCTGCGTTGTTAATTTCGACCTCCTTCAGTTATTGTATCCGATTTCGACCACATATAAGAACTGTTGGAGTCACACCATTTGTAGCTAAGTTGTCATACATTTGATATTCAAAGTACAAATTTTATAACTTTTATAATTCGTTAATATCTTTTGTGGTTGTGAACGATTTCTTCTCAGTTCAAGAATCTGTACTTGTTGTTCCTGATCTTGTGATAGTTATGGATTTAGGGCTGACATTAAGATTCACTTCTGTATTTCTAAATATCCACTTGGTTCTACTTAATTTTCTACATAACTTTCTACCCACCCTTACAGTTTTCTGCACACCACTGGTGTTCAACGAGAGAGATGACTTATGAGTCAGACATTGGTATATATCTCGCTTTCCCCTAAGTTATTACTGAAAATTGTTAAGGGCTCTATTTTTACTTTTGTTTGCCCCTCTTCATCATTACTTGCAGAAGTTTTCCTCTTAGACTGTCCAATCGAAACAAATTGATTTTTCTGTATCAGCATTCTCAGTTGTGTCCACTTGTGGCTTTTCTCTTGCTTCAGACGACAAATCCACAGATCCTTCCACTGAATGAACCACTGACTGTGTTTCAAGAGTTAGCTGTGGAGCAATGCCCATAGCATCACCCTGAACGACCTACATCATGAATCGTTTGTTGTAAACTGTGCAAAATGTCACCGGTGAGGGAGCATTTGAAAACATTATTTTATAGTATCTGTACCAATGTTCTCAATGATACACACCAAACCCAAGAAGCACTACTTTCAAATGTAGGTTAGGGATTTAGCATTGTAAATTAATCTGCATGGTCGCTAACAGTGTGTCGTAAGGTTGTATCGATGTGTAATGTAACATGGAAATGACGTCTGCCGTTTCCACTATGCAGATTTATACGGTACTGAGGGCAACAGAAAAATTCGGCCAAGTCCCTAATATGCCTGAGCTGCCAGTACATTACCAGATACAGATGCCATCACGTGTGCAACCCACAGTCATCAGTGCTTAGTTCTGCAAGCTGATAATTATCTCCAATCGCGACCAAGGGCGCTGACTTTAATGCACACACGAATCTCGTGTCAGAAAATACTAAGTTTCCTTACATCAGTGTGCATCAGAAACCTGGCGTGTCTATCTGGTTACCAGGAAAGAGACATGTCGTATTCATCCAGTGGTCCCGGACGCAACCACTAATCTCTCTTCCATCCATGTACACTAGAAAGATTGGTGTGTGTCGATCCAACCAAATTGTATGACTCACTGTGTCACGTCCCAAGCGTGGGTTTTGCCTGAGATTGAGCGACACGGTTCGTAGCCTTAACTTAGCTGGTTGGCCTTAGTAAGAGGGAGACTTTGACCTGGCCAAGAAATGACAATAAATGATGTGAAGGTAACAAAAGGCTAGGAGATAAGTAAGCAACTCTCCAGAACGTTCAACAATCTGAAGTTTATTAGAAAATGTACAGACTGAAACCTACAGCTCTGGTGGAGATGTGTCCTATGAGCGGGCAAGTCTGATACAGAGATGGCGTAAGACACTGTCGTTCCGTCTACTCTTAGAATGCGATCCACACTAGAGTACCACAGCTGCTACCCATCGACGCCTCCTGATGGCCTCGTACATCGACTTTCTCCCTGTCTCTCTAAATCTGTCTACTTTTGTTTCTCGGAGCGTCTTGCTCCCGATTTTTATATCATATTCTCTTCGACCGCGCCGGCTGTTGCCGTGACGTAATGTCAAGGGCTACTTGCCTTCTTATTGGCTGTAATTGTGCACAATTCTTCTGAGGTTCTTCAGCGGCTGGGTAAAAGGGTTGAGATGCTTCTCTTAATACGGTCATACACTGCGTCCAAAGCCCCATATTGGCTTCTCATGACGTAGTGCTGTCCCCACCAGAAGGCTATATCTCTCTTTCTCCTTCTTGCCTTGCACTCTCTCTCTCTCTTAGTGCTGTTTGCTTATTAACTTTAATTCCAGTCCTTCTCAAGGTCTCGTTACCAGAAGTGTACACAGCGCCCTCCTTGTGCCATCATGCCTTAACGCTTTTAGCATGCTGTCAACACGGCTGCCCGTCAGCCTGGCGCCGGCTAGCCAGCCCACTTCCGGGTCTGTGGTTCCTCTCGCCACGTCTAAATACACTACTGTTGCTTCTTTATAGTCTATCAAAAAATGGTTCAAATGGCTCGGAGCACTATGGGACTTAACATCTGAGATCATCAGCCCCCTAGAACTTAGAACTACTTAAACCTAACTAACCTAAGGACATCACACACATCCATGCCCGAGTTAGGATTCGAACCTGCGACCGTAGCAGTCGCGCGGTTCCAGACTGAAGCGCCTAGAACCGCTTGGCCACTATAGTCTATCAGTTCTGTTATTAACAACGCCTAACAATTCCACGTTTTGTTGTTGCTAGTGCAATACACACTTGGTTTCACTCATGGATATAATACCTGCTAGGTCAGAGAACTGCGGAAAAGGGAGCAGCAACCCTTTTGGCACCTCAGGTACATGTGCAGTCTACATGGCCCCTACAAATCTCAGCATTGCGAGCTCCCTATGTCGAAGTCACGACTGGATACCAGGGGCAGTATAACTACTGGCGGAAGCCGCCACTTCTGAGGATCCTATTCGCTCTGCATAACACGTGACAATAAAAAAATTGGTTCAAATGGCTCTGAGCACTATGGGACTTAACTTCAGAGGTCATCAGAACAGAACTATTTAAACCTAACTAACTTAAGGACATCACACATATCCATGCCCGAGGCAGGATTCGAACCTGCGACCGTAGCGGTCGCGCGGTTCCAGACGGTAGCGCCTAGAACCGCTCGGCCAGCCCGGGCGACCACGTGACAATAAATTGGTTTCTTAAGTATACCGCCACTTACGGTGGCGTGGGTAATGATATGGTGGCGTAAATATTTGATCACTGTCTTTCATCGTACTGTTCACTACAAAAGTTCCACCTGCCTCAGTACGGTGTCTGATCACCAGCCCGTTTCTCTGCATACGTAGGTACTCTTCAGACGACGTTAAAAGCAGCGTTGATGAAAAACGTTGTAGATACACTGCAAAGTCCACGTAAACTCTAGTAGCGGGCTATCCTGTAATATCTGACAACAATTATCGGGTGGAGGGCGATTGCTTGATTCTCTTTAGTAAATGGTCAAAATCATGAAACAAGTGCTTTTCTTTTCTTAGTTCAACAGAAAACACCTGCCATCAGCCCGAATTTACTTAACTAACAAGATCACCGTTCTCAGTTCACAGTCATGCAATACATTCAACACGCATGTGATCTACAGTCAAATACTCCTCTACTATACAGGGTGGTCCACTGATCGTCACCGGGACAAATATCTCACGAAATGAGTGTCAAACAAAAAAACTACGAAGCACGAAACTTGTCTAGCTTGAAGGGGGAAACCAGAGGGCGCTGTGGTTGGCCCGCTAGATGGCGGTGCCATAGGTCAAACGGATATCAACTACGTTGTTTAAAATAGGAACCCCCCTTTTTTATTACGTATTTGTGTAGTACGTAAAGAAATATGAATGTCTAAGTTCGATCACATTTTTCGCTTTGTGATAGATGGCGCTGTAATAGTGACAAACATATGGCTCACAATTTTAGACGAACATTTGGTAACTGGTAGGTTTGTTAAATTAAAATACAGAACGAAGGTACGTTTCAACATTTTATTTCGGTTGTTCCAATGTAATACATGTACCTTTGTGTTCTTAACATTTCTGAGAACGCCGAGCGACCGCTCCGGTCGCAGGTTCGAATCCTGCCTCGGGCATGGATGTGTGTGATGTCCTTAGGTTAGTTAGGTTTAATTAGTTCTAACTTCTAGGCGACTGATGACCTCAGAAGTTAAGTCGCATAGTACTCAGAGCCATTTGAACCATTTCTGAGAACACATGCTGTTACAGCGTGATTACCTGTAAATACCACGTTAATGCAATAAATGCTCAAAATGATGTCCGTCAACCTCAATGCAATTGGCAATACGTGTAACGACATTCCTCTCAGCAGTGAGTAGTTCGCCTTCCGTAATGTTTGCACATGCATTGACATTGCGCTGACGCATGTTGTCAGGCGTTGTGGGTGGATCACTATAACAAATATCCTTCAACTTTCCCCACAGAAAGAAATCCGGGGACGTCAGATCCGGTTAACGTGCGGGCCATGGAATGGTGCTCCGACGACCAATTCAACTGTCATGAAATATGCTATTCAATACAGCTTCAACCGCACGCGAGCTATATGCCGGACATCCATCAAGTTGTAAGTACATCACCATTCTGTCATGCAGTGAAACATCTTGTAGTAACATCGGTAGAACATTACGTAGGAAATGAGCATACATTGCACCATTTAGATTGCCGTCGATAAATTGGGGGCCAATTACCGTTCCTCCCATAATGCCGCACTATACATTAAGTCGCCAAGGTCACTGATGTTTCACCTATCGCAGCCATCGTGGATTTTCCGTTGCCCAATAGTGCATATTAAGCCGGTTTACGTTACCGCTGTTGATGAATGACGCTTCATCGCTAGATAGAACGCGTGCAAGAAATCTGTCATCGTCCTCTAATTTCTCTTGTGCCCAGTGGCAGAACTGTACACTACGTTCAAAGTCGTCGCAATGCAATTCCTGGTGCATAGAAATATGGTACGGGTGCACGCGATGTTGTAGCATTCTCAATACCGACGTTTTCGAGATTCCCGATTCTCGCGCAATTTGTCTGCTACTGATGTGCGGATTAGCCGCGACTGCAGCTAAAACACCTACTTGGGCATTATCATTTGTTGCAGGTCGTGGTTGACGTTTCACATGTGGCTGAACACTTCCTGTTTCCTTAAATAACGTAACAATCCGGCCAACGGTCCGGACACTTGGATGATGTCGTCCAGGATACCGAGCAGCATACATAGCACACGCCCGTTGGGAATTTTGACCACAGTAGTCATACATCAACACGATATCGATCTTTTCTGCAGTTGATAAACGATCGATTTTAACACTGGTAATGTATCACGAAGCAAATACCGTCCGCACTGGCGGAATGTTACGTGATACCACGTACTTATACGTTTGTGACTATTACAGCGCCATCTATCACAAAGTGAAAAAAGTGGTCCAACTAAAACATTCATATTTCTTTACGTACTACATGAATATGTAATAAAAACTGGGGGTTCCTATTTAAAAAAACGCCGTTCATATCCGTTTGACCTATGACAGCGCCATCCAGCGGCCAACCATAGCGCCTTCTGGTTTCCCCCTTCAAGCTGGACGAGTTTCGTTCTTGTAGTTTTTTCGTTTGATGCATATTTCGTGAGTTATTTGGCCCCGTCACTATCAATGGACCACCCCGTATATGAGTTTCACATTAAGTCCTTTTCAGTGGATTTCTGTTAAAGAAACAGCCCACCAAGTACTCCATAAACGAATACGAAACATGCCGCGCTGAATTACTACTAAGCCCGAAAGGTCCTCTTTCCAACAAAACAATCCAAAAACTTCCAAACTTCACAAAATTGTCCATAAATGCAACTGCTATTACGGCCACACAATCTGGATGCGAAAAGCCAATTATCTCTTCATTCTACACAAAATAAAGATGGAAGCCTTCAACATGACCTGCAAGGCGGATAGCTGACGAGCGACTCCTCTTCAGTCTGCTTCTCTCCCAGTGCAACTACCTAGCAGTGCGCGGAAACTGCTCAACTGTGATTGGTTGATCAAAATGTCCAGCTAATCAGAACTATCCTTCGAGATTATTCTCGCGTCAAAACTGTCCTACGCCAGTCACTATTCACAGATGCATTTACGTCATTTCAATATACAAATATTAATATAATGTTTAACAAAACCAAATGAACAGAAAACTAATCTTGAAATAAATTTAGAAATCTATGACTCTGAATATGGTTATTGTGGCTGCCTTCTTACAAAAGCAAGTACTCTTAGACATACGTCATCAGAAATGTAGGTAAAAGACAACGTTTCCACTATACAGTTACGTAATGGTGTATATAATACAATACTGAGATTTTACCCATGCCCCACATACACACTCTCACTGCTTCTCATTCATTCCGCAACAACCAAAGAAATAGTTATTAATTTTTTCTTGAATTTTTATGTTACAAAAATGAAAAGCAGTTAAAGTTTTTAAATAATGAAATCCTGATTAAAGTGTGCTGTCCATTGAGCGTCCAGGAAATGTTTTGTAATGATACCAAAAGATAAACTATTATAAATCCTAACTGAATGTAATCTTATAAGTGTCTTTTTTTATTTTGTAAGTAGATTTCTCTAACTCCGAAATTATGACAGATATAAAGCTGAAATTTTTATACAATATTTGCTTGAATAACAAAAGGTAGTGTACCGGTTTTTACCAAGATTGAATTATATTTAATATAGTTTGTTTAGATACTTAGGGGATTGAATATACTGTCGCTCAAAGTGACACGGATACCGCTTCTCACGGCTAGCATAGCGACAGGTGCGAATGACTCATTGCTAAGACACAACTGGCGGTCTCCTTCACAGCCAACAGCTCCAACGATTCGGGTTGTTCTGGAAAGTTGCTTACTGCAATAAAGTTATCTCGTATTGAATCGCGACGTTACACGCTGCTAAAGAGGCCGGTGCATGGACTACACGAGCCAGTTCTTCTAGCCTTGACAGCCTCTCCTGGCCTCCAGGCCAGTGCTATTTACCTCATTGTATTAGGACACTCATGAAGCCCATCTTAGGGACCAATGCGGCTGTTCTGAGCTTTCATTGTTGTTACATCTGAGGACTTAGACTATGCTAAGGACAGATTTTTCTGTGCCTGTGTTGGATCCATTCAGGAAGACGGAATTAGGATTATTTTCCTGCAAGTGCATTTTTCTGCGATGTTCCAGGTGGTGTTATTACCTATAGAAACATTCAGGTGACTTTTTGATAGCAGCTCCCACGAGCTTCTATGCGAGTACCTACTGAAACGCTGTATCTGTGCTTTTTGTTCTTACCGTCGAAGAAGATGTATTTTGGTTGTCAATAAACTTGCTGAAACTTGATCAATGTTTCCTCCATGTCCCTGTGAGGGACATTTCACTCCTAACAGTAGTCGAGTAGTCAATCAATTATCTCTGTTACCGTCGCATAAACAAAATCACAACGCAACAACACCCAACAAGACAAAGAGAAACCACCACACTCAATGCACTGAAATGCCGCCAAAAGTTACCATCACCTCGTTATGTGACATACATAGCGGATTGTCCTCTGATCAGCGTGTTCACATTTAACACACATGTGAAGGGATAGGCATGAGAACTCGCAATCGGAGTAAGCAAAACAGAGTGCCTACGTGAGTATCAGTGTATCGCGCTTCCTACTGTGTCGAATACCCAATTCTAGGAAGAGCAACATAGACAGTGCCTGTAGGCCCAGAGAAGCGCATGGCTGTTTCCGCTTGCAAACATTGACAGCTGGCCAGAATGCACCGCCACTGCCGAAAGCCAATTAGTGCAGTACTGTCCCGAAGCGAGGGGTTGAGTCTGAAAGGGCTGCAGTCCCTTCTGTCCTACAGGACTGCCGGCAGCCTCTTCCAACGATTGTCACTCACTGACATCGCAGCAGTCCTTGTTCTTGCATCAGACCCAGGCCCATTCATTGTCAAACGGCCACGTTCTTCTCAGAATTCACATAAAAGACCAGCTACCGAAAACAGGCTTCGACTGGAAGTAGTCGCAGCGGAACATATCCCAGAAAATACATGGAAATGAAGCAATGTTTCATCACCTAAAGTAATCACAGCAACAAGTGCATCGAGAATTTTTCCCTGCTCTCTGATGTGAAATGATGTGTAGGTGACTAATGAGATTGCCCCGCGTTGGGAGCCTGTAATTAAGTGACACCAGAAATTAAATGAAATCAAACGCGAAAGGTTATGAGATTAGGTGATCAATAAGCGAATAGAACAGACTATTTATATGAAAAAAACATGAAATCACTGTATTTATTCAGTTAACAGTTACGCACACACAGAAAAAATTACAGATCTCAGGGCTGATTTCACTGAGTGAGGACACGACTGAGTTATTCAGGAGAAAATTTACCATTCTTCATGGACTTTAGTCATGAGGTGAAGATGGTGGCAGGCACGGTGCATAGCATCATAGCTGTACGGAATGAGTTGGCAGCACTCTCCGATGTGCCGCGACTGTAAAGTGAGGGCCCGGAGGAGTCTAGAAGCTGGACAGGTCACCGTGTGTTGCAGTAGCCGTAGCAGTGTTTTCGAAGTGTTGGAAGGTGGATGCTGTCTGTGGATGGAAGAGCCCCCATGTCCTCTTGCTTCTGCACTGTTTCACCAACTGTTCATCTATCTCTTAGCTCAACAAATCCTTCAATATTTTCCTCCTCTTTACACTGCCACTGCCAGACTAAATTTGCAATACTTATCGCCATTTCACCACGCCTTTCCGTGCAGGGTTGAAATTTCCTATATTGCGTGGGCTGGTATGTCACTCAGGAACTGTCTACTTTCTTCACACGATTTCACCGTCAAGGCTGTTTCCAGCATTGGTGGCTCACTATTTAAATGATTTTGATTCCTAAGTTGTTGTGAAAGCAGCCACGCAATTCTTCTTTGTAACAGCTCTCTTTGCATGAGGCCTGGGCAGTCTCAGGTGTGTGTTTCGCCTAACAGCCTGCTGGCGTTCACGATTTATAAGGCTGGTCCTTACTGTCTAGAAAATATTTTTTCTCATTTTTGTTAAGTTTTAGAGGACTTCCTGTGCAAATTCTTGGCGCTTCTGTGTCTACAGGGGTTCTGGGACTGCCGTCAAGTTCTTGCCTAAGACGGTTAAAATGGCTGCTGCCATGCACAAGAATTCTCATATCTTCACGTATACATTCTTGGAACTCCGTCCCCGTAACTATAGGGTCCGTCAGTTTTCGGCAGGCTTCTCACTGTCCACCAGGCCCCTATCACGGTGTCCATTCTTAAGTGACACGTGGGCGTCCATCCGGCTACCCCCTGCGCGTTAGCAGAATGGCTCAGCTTCTCGGGCGCTCGCCACGTTGCGTCCGCCTCTCTACTCGTCCCGGACCGCAGGTGCGTTGAGTCGGCGAAAGTGGTTCCCACACGAGGTATCACACTGACAATGCTTGTGCCGTCCAATCACTGTTATTACACGTTATTAACTGGCCCATTCTCGCCGAATAAGCCTTGTGATTGCAATAAAAGCGAAAGAGGGATAAACCGAAATGACTTGACGTATTTCAACTATTTGAACGCAATTGCAATGTTTGTTTGGGTGGTCAGGTTGCTAACCCTTGCTATCGTCACCATTGCTAGTATCAGCTTTGCTACTGTCTTCAGCTTTACTACTAGCTGGACTTAACTGTTAGGTAGTGAATTAGTACTCCCTGTTTCTAAATCGTTTTGATTCTTTCCATGTACGCCTAAAAATGGAAATGCACGTTACATTTGGAACATCACTACCGTTTTTAGCTCATTGTTTACAGTCTCTTTATTATTAATAACAGCTGAACTATTTTCAGCTGATTTGACACCTTTTACTATCGGTTTTCTACGCGTTTCTAGTACGAAATCAGAAAATAAGGGTTCGCGCTATGTTGAACTCAAGAGAGAATTTTCGTCTCGGACAGCCCTACTTATAGTGGTCTGTTTCATTACATATCAAGCATATCCTGTGTGTGAAATGTGTACACAGTACTCATTACGGACTGGATTGGATTTTTAGCTTCCATATTGATACATCTTATTGCATTTGGGACGGGAAATGGATAAAAATCTACCATACCACGTTACAAAAAGCCAGAAAGTTTTCATAATCCTGCAATTTGAATTTTTATACTTCGTTTAGTTCATGGGGATGTTAAAGACCCTCACATTAGTCAATTTGACTGCATCTGGTTAGTGGTGCACTCTGAGACTCAACCTCTTACTTTTGTTGACACAAAGTTACTAAAGTACACTCATACATTACTCCAATATACACTAGGATTCGTTTGAAGTGATAGATCGTCTTGTTGGTGTTAAGTTGCACACTGTCTACGTGATCGTTTGTTAGATACATTTGGGTAGTTACCCATTTCTGATTTTCGGGAGCTTTTGGCCACTCATTGTACGTGGTGAACTGCAGTTCCACAGAATTCTTTCAGAGCAGATTTTCATTCTTCTTCATACCTTTTCACACACTTAGCAAAGTGTAAAGACTATCATTTTTCACGTATCAAAGCTGTGTAACAGGCGCTAGGTGAGACTGCACAGCCGAATTGTTCACAAGTGACTTTTAAACACTGGTGAAGTACACTCGTTTTGATCGACGTCTATAACCGACGAGGTAGAACAGCGATAGGTCGTTTCTTTATACTTGAAGTATTCACCCGCAATTGATGATGACTTCTATCCGAAATTTAAACAGCAGCTGTGTTCGAAAATGGAACCAAGGGCCTTTCTTATTAACAGTCTAAGCCACTCGTGGTCTAGGTGTACCATCTTTGAACAGTAACCAAAACATCATCGGTCACACTTTCGTATCCCACCATTCCTTAAATTTTGAACAAAAATCATGAGCAATGTCGGTCACGGACGTCTGGCATAAGAAGTCCCCCTCATTCTGCCAGCGCTGTTGTTGAACAGGGCGGGGGAGCAGACGGAGATTCGGGGCACTCTCTTGTCCTTGGGGTGGCCAACTACTCCTAAAAGGCGGAGGAATGAGCAATGATCAACGGCATGAGGAGCAGAACTCAATGGAAACCACAACATTACAGACACATGTGGTGAACGTGTGGGTCCTATTCTGTCATTCTGCCCAACGGATTAATCTGAGATGTACCCTTTACCCTGTGGCTCCTGCAAGATGGAATTTCCACCCCCACACTACTACAGAAGTCAGACAGACTCTCCTAACGTTCTAAAGACAAATGCCTGAAAAACTTTCAGCAATAAATATGTTCTGAAGTCGTCCGCTGTAAGGAAATAACACAAAAAATTCACAAAATTTCTCATGTAACTAGTGGGATACTTGGGTACTGGAGTACTGCTAGTAAGTGTAAGTAAAACATGAAACTAACGAAAATTATTATTTATTTTGCAAAAATTCTGAGAAATCACCATGGCACTTTTAGTTATGAACTGAACAAGTTATTTCCAGGTTCTTTTCAGAATGTGAAGTTACCTCTCAAGGATAGGAATCGCTAATGAAATGTCTATACAAAGCTTGAGATTAATATTGACTTGGCAGAATGGCTTAGAGCCGCACCTACTCAACTTGAATAATTATCCGTTAGAATTTTGCTAGGTACGGTCGAGGCTTTCGCATGTGAAATACACTCCTGGAAATGGAAAAAAGAACACATTGACACCGGTGTGTCAGACCCACCATACTTGCTCCGGACACTGCGAGAGGGCTGTACAAGCAATGATCACACGCACGGCACAGCGGACACACCAGGAACCGCGGTGTTGGCCGTCGAATGGCGCTAGCTGCGCAGCATTTGTGCACCGCCGCCGTCAGTGTCAGCCAGTTTGCCGTGGCATACGGAGCTCCATCGCAGTCTTTAACACTGGTAGCATGCCGCGACAGCGTGGACGTGAACCGTATGTGCAGTTGACGGACTTCGAGCGAGGACGTATAGTGGGCATGCGGGAGGCCGGGTGGGCGTACCGCCGAATTGCTCAACACGTGGGGCGTGAGGTCTCCACAGTACATCGATGTTGTCGCCAGTGGTCGGCGGAAGGTGCACGTGCCCGTCGACCTGGGACCCGACCGCAGCGACGCACGGATGCACGCCAAGACCGTAGGATCCTACGCAGTGCCGTAGGGGACCGCACCGCCACTTCCCAGCAAATTAGGGACACTGTTGCTCCTGGGGTATCGGCGAGGACCATTCGCAACCGTCTCCATGAAGCTGGGCTACGGTCCCGCACACCGTTAGGCCGTCTTCCGCTCACGCCCCAACATCGTGCAGCCCGCCTCCAGTGGTGTCGCGACAGGCGTGAATGGAGGGACGAATGGAGACGTGTCGTCTTCAGCGATGAGAGTCGCTTCTGCCTTCGTGCCAATGATGGTCGTATGCGTGTTTGGCGCCGTGCAGGTGAGCGCCACAATCAGGACTGCATACGACCGAGGCACACAGGGCCAACACCCGGCATCATGGTGTGGGGAGCGATCTCCTACACTGGCCGTACACCACTGGTGATCGTCGAGGGGACACTGAATAGTGCACGGTACATCCAAACCGTCATCGAACCCATCGTTCTACCATTCCTAGACCGGCAAGGGAACTTGCTGTTCCAACAGGACAATGCACGTCCGCATGTATCCCGTGCCACCCAACGTGCTCTAGAAGGTGTAAGTCAACTACCCTGGCCAGCAAGATCTCCGGATCTGTCCCCCATTGAGCATGTTTGGGACTGGATGAAGCGTCGTCTCACGCGGTCTGCACGTCCAGCACGAACGCTGGTCCAACTGAGGCGCCAGGTGGAAATGGCATGGCAAGCCGTTCCACAGGACTACATCCAGCATCTCTACGATCGTCTCCATGGGAGAATAGCAGCCTGCATTGCTGCGAAAGGTGGATATACACTGTACTAGTGCCGACATTGTGCATGCTCTGTTGCCTGTGTCTATGTGCCTGTGGTTCTGTCAGTGTGATCATGTGATGTATCTGACCCCAGGAATGTGTCAATAAAGTTTCCCCTTCCTGGGACAATGAATTCACGGTGTTCTTATTTCAATTTCCAGGAGTGTACATTGAAGTGTACTGTTGTGGAGAAAATTGGGACTCGCAAGAGCTGTAGCGCACAATACCGTAAGCTGCGATGACTGCTGTCAGCATTGCTCGCTGCTGACAAATAAGATAACTCTCGTTGTATCTGGATTGACCTTCACCAATCAAACTCTCTCCACACCTTGATGAAGTCAAGGACTCCTATTCGCCCCCTAGTCTAACTCTTGGCGTGGTACACTGTTCAGATAACCAGTCCACCGCGGTGCCACTCAAAAATTCTCCCGCAGGCATTTAACTACAACACTGTCCGTTCACACCGCATAATAAGTGTGGCGGCCAACCCAGTGAACAACGCTTAATCGCTCTCGACAGAGGTGCTCCCTCAGTGAAGTACTGAGGAGACACTTGTTCTTCACTCATTGAGTACACGTACGAGCGCACACGCTTTCATTACGTGTTATCACTCCAAAAGGAACAACGGAATGGCCCCTCTCCACGACAGACATGAAGGGGTATATCTTTCGGTCTCTTCCATTACTCCTTCAGATTAAGGCGTCAGAAATATCGTCTACCAATCAGCATTGCTCTTCTAAAACGGGAGAATGATGTTTCGTTTAAGGCGACCAATCCGGAAATCTGTAGCATCAGCGTTTGGCGTTTGCTGTCTCCCTGTGAAAACCTCTGAAACTGCGTGCTATGTTTGTGAAGAATGCATAGGCTGGGTGCTCCCACACAATGTAGCGGAATTTGCTTTTAAGCCGAACACGGGGTCGTTCTCCCTTTCACTCGGGCAAACGCTTCTGCTCTACGGGCAGTCGCCGGCCAACGTAGATAGGTTGACTCGCCCTCTGAAGGGACCGGCCTCCTGGCGTGCAGTTTGCCTCACCCGAACTAAAAGCTTTTGTGACCGTCGTGTCTTGAATATATGCGTGTACGCCAGCCTCGAGTATTTCAATCTTGGTGCGCATTTGCGATTTACTTGTTATTTGCAGATCGTTTACATGAATTCATAGAACATTGACTTTATGTTATCGAGTTTGGGTTCGAATGAAGCGTCTTGATGTGCGGAATATGGTTGTGAGGGCGGAATATGCAAGCAATGAAGGTCAGGAGACCACGACATGTTACACACATAATGTGTATCCACAGACCATGCGGCCTGTCATTGGAAGAGTGTCATGATGATCTCTCCAATGGCAAAAAAATCCCGAACTAGTCCCCTATTCGGAGATCCGGGAGGAGTTGCCAAGCAGAGGGTGGCCATGAGAAAAATATCGAATAAGCAACAAAAGATAACGTCATGTGTTTCGGGCCTGGAATGTCAGAAGTTCGAACTTGATAGGAATGCTAGAAAATGTATGAAAGGAAATACTACAGCTCAATTTAGCTATAATGAGTATAAGTGAACTGACATGGAAGAAAGGCAAGGATATCTGTTCAGATGAGTATAGGGCAATATCAATAGTGGCAGAAAATGGAATAATGGGAGTATGTTGTAAATAGGCATTTAGTGCAGACAGTGAGTTGCTGTGAACAGGTCTGCTCTCATCAGAATCGATAGCAAAACCAACAGTTGAGATATATATGCCAAAACCGACAACAATAATTCAGGTATAGATGCTGACATCGCAAGCCGAAGGTGAAGGAATCGAGAAAGTATATGACGATACCAGATTGCTAACTCAGTACGTATAGTGAGATGAAAATGTAATAGTCATGGTGGATTGGGATGTGGTTGTGTGGGAATAAGTAAAAGAAAGAGTTGTGGGAGAAGATGGACTTGGAAATAGGAATGAGAGAGGATAAAGACTAGTTGACTACCGCAATAAATTTCAGAATGATATGCCTAATATTCTGCTCAAGAATCGCAAAAGCCGAAGTTGAACTAGGAAAAGGTCGACTGATACGGGAAGATTTCAGTCAGATTCCAAAATTAGGTATTGGATTGTAAGGCGTAGCCAGTAGATGATAAAGATCCAAACCACAATTTACGAATGATCTAGAATACTTTGAAGTGTAAATGAGTAGTCAGGACAAGAATGCGCCAAATAATGAGGAATGAAAAGATACGGTTGAAGTTCAATCAGTCTATATATACTGCAATAAGAATAGATCAGTAGGTAGTTGCATTGAAGATAAATGGACGTCTCTATAAAGGGGCATCACAGAAGTTGGAAGAAAAATATAGGTATAAGGAAGTTAATTGTTAGGAAACCATGGATTGTTGTTGTTGTGGTCTTCAGTCCTGAGACTGGTTCGATGCAGCTCTCCACGCTACTCTATCCTGTGCAAGCTTCTTCATCTCCCAGTACCTACCGCAACCTACATCCTTTCGAATCTGCTTAGTGTATTCATCTCTTTGTCTCCCTCTACGACTTTTACCCTCCATGCTGCCCTCCAATACTAAATTTGTGATCCCTTGATGCCTCAGAACATGTCCTACCAACCGATCCCTTCTTCTAGTCTAGTTGTGCCACAAACTCCTCTTCTCCCCAATCCTATTCAGTACCACCTCATTCGTTATGTGATCTACCCATCTAATCTTCAGCATTCTTCTGTAGCACCACATTTCGAAAGCTTCTATTCTCTTCTTGTCCAAACCATTTATCGTCCATGTTTCACTTCCATACATGGCTACACTCCATACATATATTTCCAGAAACGACTTCCCGACACTTAAATCTATACCCGATGTTAACAAATTTCTCTTCTTCAGAAACGCTTTCCTTGCCAGTCTACATTTTATATCCTCTCTACATCGACCATCATCAGTTATTTTTCTCCCCAAATAGCAAAACTCCTTTACTGTTTTAAATGTCTCATTTCCTAATCTAATTCCCTCAGCATCACCCGACTTAATTTGACTACATTCCATTGCTCTCGTTTTGCTTTTTTTGATGTTCATCTTGTATCCACCTTTCAAGACAATGTCCATTCCGTTCAACTGCTCTTCCAAGTCCTTTGCTGTCTCTCACAGAATTACAATGTCATCGGCGAACCTCAAAGTTTTTATTTCTTCTCCGCGGATTTTACTACCTACTCCGAATTTTTCGTTTGTTTCTTTTACTGCTTGCTCAATATACAGATTGAATAACATCGGGGAGAGGCTACAACCCTGTCTCACTCCCTTCCTAATCACTGCTTCCCTTTCATGTCCCTTGACTCTTATAACTGCCATCTGGTACAAATTGTAAATAGCCTTTCGTTCCCTGAATTTTACTCCTGCCACCTTCAGAATTTGAAAGAGAGTTTTACAATTAACATTGTCAAAAGCTTTCTCTAAGTCTACAAATGCTAGAAACGTATGTTTGCCTTTTCTTAATCTGGCTTCTGCAGTAAATCGTAGGGTCAGTATTGCCTCACGTGTCCCCATATTTCTACGGAATCCAAACTGATCTTCCCCAAGGTCGACTTCTACCAGTTTTTCCATTCGTCTGTAAAGAATTCGCGTTAGTATTTTGCAGCCGTGACTTATTAAACTGATAGTTCGGTAATTTTCACATCTGTCAACGCCTGCTTTCTTTGGGATTGGAATTATTATATTCTTCTTGAAGTTTGAGGGTATTTCGCCTGTCTCATAAATTTTGCTCACCATATGGCAGAGTTTTGTCAGGACTGGCTCTCCCAAGGCTGTCAGTTGTTCTAATGGAATGTTGTCTACTCCCGGGGCCTTGTTTTGACTCAGGTCTTTCAGTGCTCTGTCAAACTCTTCACGCAGTATCATATCTCCCATTTCATCTTCACCAACATCCTCTTCCATTTCCATAACATTGTCCTCAAGTACATCGCCCTTGTGTAGACCCTCTATATACTATTTCCACTTTTCTGCTTTCCCTTCTTTGCTTAGAACTTGGTTTCCATCTGAGCTCTTGATATTCATACAAGTCGTTCTCTTTTCTCCAAAGGTCTCTTCAATTTTCCTGTATGCAGTATCTATCTTACCTTTAGTGAAACAAGCCTCTATATCCTTACATTTGTCCTCTAGCCATGTCTGCTTAGCCATTTTGCACTTCCTGTCGATCTCATTTTTGAGACGTTTGTATTCCTTTTTGCCTGCTTCATTTACTGCATTTTTATATTATCTCCTTTCGTAAATTAAATTCAACATTTCTTCTGCCACCAAAGGATTTCTATTAGCCCTCGTCTTTTTACCTACTTGATCCTCTGCTGCCTTCACTACTTCATCCCTCAAAGCTACCCATTCTTCTTCTACTGTATTTCTTTCCCCCATTCTTGTCAATTGTTCCCATACGCTCTCCCTGAACCTCTGTACAACCTCTGGTTTAGTCAGTTTATCCAGGTCCCATCTCCTTAAATTCCCACCTTTTTGCAGATTCTTCAGTTTTAATCTACAGTTCATAACCAATAGATTGTGGTCAGAGTCCACATCTGCCCCTGGAAATGTCTTACAATTTAAAACCTGGTTCCTAAATCTCTGTTCTCTGTCTTGCCATTATATAATCTATCTGATACCCTTTAGTATCTCCAGGGCTCTTCTATGTATGCAACCTTCTTCGATGATTCTTGAACCAAGTGTTAGCTATGATTAAGTTATGCTCTGCGCAAAATTCTACCAGGCGGCTTCCTCTTTCATTTCTTCCCCCGGTCCATATTCACCTACTACGTTTCCTTCTCTCCCTTTTCCTACTACCGAATTCCAGTCACCCATGACTATTTAATTTTCGTCTCCCTTCACTATCTGAATAATTTCTTTTATTTCATCATACATTTCTTCAATTTCTTCGTCATCTGCAGAGCTAGTTGGCATATAGACTTGTACTACTGTCGTAGGCGTGGGCTTCGTGTCTATCTTGGCCACAACAATGCGTTAGCTGTGCTGTTTATAGTAGCTTATCCGCTTTTCTATTGTTTTATTCATTATTAAACCTACTCCTGCATTACCCCTTTTTGATTCTGCATTTATAACCCTGTATTCACCTGACCAAAAGTCTTGTTCCCTCTGCCACTGAACTTCACTATTTCCCACTATATCCAACTTTAACCTATCCATTTCCCTTTTTAAATTTTCTAACCTACCTGCCCGATTAAGGGATCTGACATTCCACGCTCCGATCCATAGAACGCCAGTTTTCTTTCTCCTGATAACGACGAAACCATGGGTAACAGAAGAAATACTTCAACTGACCAACCAAGAGGGAAGTACAAAAATGTTCAGGGAAATTTAGGAAATACAGATATAAGTCAGTTAGGAATGTAATAAATACGAAGTGCAGGCATGCTAACGTGAAGTGGCTGCATGAAAAAACTGAATAAATTGAAAAGTAATGATTGTGGGAAGGACTGATCCAGCCTACAGGAAAGTCAAAATAACCTTCGACAAAAGTAATAGCGAGGACGGTACGAACAAGAGTGCAATGGTAATCCAGAGGTGAAGCGTATAGGTCTAAAGAGTTCATTGAGTGTCTCTGCGTCAGGTAGGTCTTCGATGTGATAGAAGAAGAAACAGGAATCTATAGATAAGACACAGGGGATCCAGTATTAAATTCAGAATTGGAAAGAGCTGTGGAGGACTTAAGCTCAAGTAGGAAGGGCTAGGGAACAGCCCATCAGAATTTCTGAAATCATTGGAGGAAGTCACAACAAAACGGCTATTCACGTCGGTATGTAGAATGTATGAGACTGTCGATGTACCTATTGACTTTCGGAAAAACGTCATCCACGCGATTATGAAGCTGGCAACAGCCGAAAAGTGCGAGATTTATCGCACAATGAGCTTAACAGCTCACACAGACAATAACTAGAATAATATACAGAAGCATGGAAAAGAAAAGAAACGATCAGTTAGAAGAAGCTCAATTTGAATGTAGGGAAGGTAAAGTACCAGAGAGGCAGATCTGACATTGCGATTGATGGTGGAAGCAAGTCTAAATGGAAATCGAGACACTTCCGTAGGCGGTGTCATAGTGTCACTGGTAGCCAGGCTATAGGCACACTTTATCTTAAGCCTGCTGCAATTAGACTTTCACCAGTGGTCCCTGATGACACACCAGGCAGATCACCTGCCGGGATTTCGTCCCTGGATGTTATTTGATGGCCCACCACTCCCCCAGCAATGTGTAGAGCATGATGTGCGTCTGTGCCGTTCAGGTACCTAAGACCCGATCGAGAGGTATGGAATATTGCACACACCACATTTGAACGCAGTGACATCTCATCCGATACACGGTGACCAAAACGCGCATCAATACGTCGACGCGTCCATGCAGCTTCCCACTGGCTCACCATGTGACATCTTTCAAATGGCTGAAGCTATTCATAAGGAGTATGTACTCACTGGTGAGGCGTGGCTGTATCCTAGAATTGCGAAAACTGTTCACCTCTAAACTCACCACAGTTACCGCTTGCAGACTCGAAACAGAGTGTGCACAGTAAGGCCGCTAGAGCACAGCCTGATCACCGATTATCGTAACAAATGATTCGCTAACACTATAATCGTCAATATTAACATAATATATCCTGTTGCCACTGAACCCTCTTGGAAGGCGTATGTGCTTAAAGTTCTTCAACATCCAGTCTATCTATTTCTGTTTCAGTTTATGGGTCCCCTGTGATATATCGCCACCCATGTTTTTTTTTTTTTTTTTTTTTTTTTTTTTTTTTTTTTTTTTTTTTTTTTTTTTTTTTTGTTGCGTAGCGTGATCTTCGTCGTCGTTTTCCGGCGCGGTTATCTTTCACCTTTCCCCTCTGCGTGTCTCCCTTATAAAGTCGTATAACGACATACTTTCCAGCGTAATATCGCTCTTGCCTCAGGCTTGAATACATATCGCGTCTAGATGACGCCGGACTAGGGCGGTTATTTTCGACCTAAAGCGTTTCAATTTGAATATGTTTCAGATTATGCTTGCTTATAATGGTCTCGCGAGCGGGGAAAATAATGTTCAGTCGGTTATTTTCGCTAATGTGCACGGTGTTCTGCACTTTGCAGAATCTGTTTAAGCATTTAAGATTTTTGTGTGTTCGGCTCACTAGACAAGTTAATCGCTACTGATACTTTGGTTGGGTTGATTGATTTGGGCGAAGCGATTAAAGAGACAGGTCATCGGTCCCAACGGGTTAGGGAAGAATGGGGAAGCAAGTCGGCCGTGCCCTTTCACTGAATCATACCGGCATCTGCATGAAGCGATTTACAGAAATTACAGAAAACCTAAACCATGCGCGTTTGAACCGTCGTCCTCTCGAATGCTAGGGCAGTGTGCTAACCACTGCGCCATATCGCCAGGTGCTTTCGTTGGGAGCATAGTATTTGTATCAAGTAACTTCAGTATCAGACAGTAAAAACACTTTAATTTGCCATATCCCACAGGAGCGGAAGCCATTTTGTTGAATGTATCTGAATGAAACATGGTATGCACAATGGCTGGAGACGTTTGTAGGAAATATCACATAGTCATCGACGTTATGCACTTTCGTAACTTAGATAAGTGTGAGAAACTTAAAAGACAGAACTGATTTTCGCGTGGTTTGTCTCTGGCAGCTAACATAGCTCGGAACATGCAAGCAAAGATCTGCTACAGTGAATAAGATGCTAACTGAGAGATATACACAATGAGAAATACGCAAACGACACTTTCTTCTAATAATGTCGGAGCTTGTGAAACTTTCTTCTAAAAGTCAACAATTACATAATAGCTTTTACTATGATGGTCCACTGGACATTACCAAAGACTCTTACCTCATAAACCTCGGCAATATGCTACCTTGCTGGGCACGAGGTTTGTAGGGAGTTTCTGTGGTGAGGCATTCAATTCATCCGCTAGTGCGACTGACAACTGTTGGAGAGGCCTGGCGAGAGAGAGGTGGGGGCAGGGGGGCAACATCACTGGGGCCCAAGCCCCATGGGGGGCCAAAGTCTCTCAGGGTTCGGATCTCCCACAATACTAAGTTGGAGAAAATCGGACTGCTATTGTAAAACTAATTTTGTATCATACAATAAATAAAAGAACACTACCCCCACACAAGCATAATCGATCTAGCTCTTCCTTTCCACTTCATTTCTTCAGTTTCGTGAGACATGTGGGTAGATCACATAACTAATGAGGAGGTATTGAATAGAATTTGGGAGAAGAGAAATTTGTGGCACAACTTGACTAGAAGAAGGGATCGGTTGGTAGGACATATTCTAAGGCATCAAGGGATGACCAATTTAGTACTGTACGGCAGCACGGAGGGTAACAATCGTAGAAGGAGACCTAGAGATGAATACACTAAACTGATTCAGAAGGATGTAGGGTGTAGTAGCTACGGGTAGATGAAGAAGCTTGACAGGATAGCGTAGCATGGAGAGCTGCATCAAACCAGTCTCTGGAATGAAGACAACTGCATAGATATCTAATTCGTGTTCAACCTTGAATGGAAAATTTTTTCTTGAGATATTGTGCACTAAAATCACGTTGTGGTAGACTCGAAAATGTGCTTTCTTTAAATTTGGCGCAAAAGCCTACCAAACATTTCCGCAATAGATATACATGGCAACAGCTTTAAAACTTCATTATGTTGCCAATAACATTCAAAGACAAGGCAATTCTGATTCCATCACAAGGTGATTTTACACGTAAAACGATTTTTTTTTTCATCAGTCTACTGACTGGTTTGATGCGGCCCGCCACGAATTCCTTTCCTGTGCTAACCTCTTCATCTCAGAGTAGCACTTGCAACCTACGTTCTCAATTATTTGCTTGTATTCCAATCTCTGTCTTCCACTACAGTTTTGGCCCTCTACAGCTCCCTCTAGTACCATGGAAGTCATTCCCTCACGTCTTAGCAGATGTCCTATCATCCTGTCCCTTCTCTTTTCAGTGTTTTCCACACATTCCTTTCCTCTCCGATTCTGCGTAGAACCTCCTCATTCATTATCAGTCCACCTAATTTTCAACATTCGTCTATAGCACCACATCTCAAATGCTTCGATTCTCTTCTGTTCCGGTTTTCCCACAGTCCATGTTTCACTACCATACAGTGCTGTACTCCAGACGTACATCCTCAGAAATTTCTTCCTCAAATTAAGGCCGGTATTTGATATTAGTAGACTTCTCTTGGCCAGAAATGCCTTTTTTGCCATAGCGAGTCGCTTTTGATGTCCGCCTTGCTCCGTCCGTCATTGGTTATTTTACTGCTTAGGTAGCAGAATTCCTTAACTTCATTGACTTCGTGACCATCAATCGTGATGTTAAGTTTCTCGCTGTTCTCATTTCTACTACTTCTCATTACCTTCGTCTTTCTCCGATTTACTCTCAAACCATACTGTGTCCTCATTAGACTGTTCATTCCGTTCAGCAGATCATTTAATTCTTCTTCACTTCCACTCAGGATAGCAATGTCATCAGCGAATCGTATAATTGATAACCTTTCACCTTGTATTTTTATTCCACTCCTGAACCTTTCTTTTATTTCCATCATTGCTTCCTCGATGTACAGATTGAAGAGTAGGGACGAAAGGCTACAGCCTTGTCTCACACCCTTCTTTATACGAGCACTTCGTTCTTGATCGTCCACTCTTATTATTCCCTCTTGGTTGTTATACATATTGTATATGACCCGTCTCTCCCTATAGCTTACCCCTACTTTTTTCAGAATCTCGAACAGCTTGCACAATTTTATATCGTCGAACGCTTTTTCTAGGTCGACAAATCTTATGAAAGTGTCTTGATTTTTCTTTAGCCTTGCTTCCATTACTAGCCGTAATGTCAGAATTGCCTCTCTCGTCCCTTTACTTCTCCTAAAGCCAAACTGATCGTCACCTAGCGCATTCTCAATTTTCTTTTCCATTCTTCTGTATTTTATTCTTGTAAGCAGCTTCGATGCATGAGCTGTTAAGCTGATTGTGCGATAATTCTCGCACTTGTCAGCTCTTGCCGTCTTCGGAATTGTGTGGATGATGCTTTTCCGAAAGTCAGATGGTATGTCGCCAGACTCATATATTCTACACACCAACGTGAATAGTCGTTTTGTTGCCACTTCCGCCAATTATTTTAGAAATTCTGATGGAATGTTGTCTATCCCTTCTGCCTTATTTGACCGTAAGTTCTCCAAAGCTCTTTTAAATTCCGATTCTAATACGGGATCTCCTATCTCTTCTAAATCGACTCCTGTCTCTTCTTCTATCACACAGAGGAATCTTCACCCTCATAGAGGCTTTCAATGTATTCTTTCCAACTATCTGCTCCCTCCTCTGCATTTAACAGTGGAATTCCCGTTGCACTCTTAATGTTACCACCGTTGCTTTTAATGTCACCAAAGGTTGATTTGACTTCCCTGTATGCTGGGTCTGTCCTTCCGACAATCATATCTTTTTCGATGTCTTCACATTTTCCTGCAGCCATTTCGTCTTAGCTTCCCTGCACTTCCTATTTATTTCATTCCTCAGCGACTTGTATTTCTGCATTCGTGATTTTCCCGGAACATGTTTGTACTTCCTCCTTTCATCAATCAACTGTAGTATTTCTTCTGTTACCCATGGTTTCTTCGCAGCTACATTCTTTGTAGCTATGTTTTCCTTCCAAAACTTCTGTGATGGCCCTTTTTAGAGATATCCATTCCTCTTCAACTGTACTGCCTACTGCGCTATTCCTTATTGCTGTATCTACATCGTTAGAGAACTTCAAACGTATCTCGTCATTCCTTAGTACTTCCGTATCCCACTTCTTTGCGTATCGATTCTTCCTGATTAATGTCTTGAACTTCAGCCTACTCTTCATCACTACGATATTGTGATCTGAGTCGATATCTGCTCCTGGGTACGCCTTACAATCCAGCATCTGATTTCGGAATCTCTGTCTGACCATGATGTAATCTAATTGAAATCTTCCTGTATCTC
The DNA here is from genome assembly GCF_021461385.2 of Schistocerca piceifrons. Classification (NCBI taxonomy): domain Eukaryota; kingdom Metazoa; phylum Arthropoda; class Insecta; order Orthoptera; family Acrididae; genus Schistocerca; species Schistocerca piceifrons. Next base: position 197,954,796 of record NC_060142.1, on the reverse strand, counting down.
CCGGCCTTTTCCAAGTATACCTCCTCCTCTTGTGATTCTTGAACATGGTATTCGCTATTACTAGCTGAAACTTGTTACAGAACTCTATTAGTCTTTCTCCTCTTTCATTCCTTGTCCCAAGCCCATATTCTCCTGTAACCTTTTCTTCTACTCCTTCCCCTACAACTGCATTCCAGTCGCCCATGACTATTAGATTTTCGTTCCCCTTTACATACTACATTACCCTTTCAATATCCTCATACACTTTCTCTATCTGTTCATCTTCAGCTTGCGACGTCGGCACGTATACCTGAACTATCGTTGTCGGTGTTGGTCTGCTGTCGATTCTGATTAGAACAACCCGGTCATTGAACTGTTCACAGTAACACACTCTCTGCCCTACCCTCCTATTCATAACGAATCCTACACCTGTTATACCATTTTCTGCTGCTGTTGATATTACCCGATACTCATCTGACCAGAAATCCTTGTCTTCCTTCCACTTCACTTCACTGACCCCTACTATATCTATATTGAGCATTTGCATTTCCCTTTTCAGAATTTCTAGTTTCCCTACCACGTTCAAGCTTCTGACATTCCACGCCCCGACTCGTAGAACGTTATCCTTTCGTTGATTATTCAATCTTTTTCTCATGGTAACCTCCCCCTTGGCAGTCCCCTCCCGGAGATCCGAATGGGGGACTATTCCGGAATCATTTGCCAATGGAGAGATCATTATGACACTTCTTCAATTACAGGCCACATGTCCTGTGGATACACGTTACGTGTCTTTAATGCAGTGGTTTCCATTGCCTTCTGCATCCTCAAGTCGTTGATCATTGCTGATTCTTCCGCCTTTAGGGGCAATTTCCCATCCCTAGGACAAGAGAGTGCCCTGAACCTCCATCTGCTCCTCCGCCCTCTTTGACAAGACCGTTGGCAGAATGAGGCTGACTTCGTATGCCGGAAGTCTTCGGCCGCCAATGCTGATTATTTATCAAAATTTAGGCAGTGGCGGCGATCGAACACGGGACCGAAGACGTTTTGATTATGAATCAAAGACGCTACCTCTAGACCACGGGTATTATATTCAGACAATATTTTGCATTGAAGAGTACACAAAAAGGTATTTCTATTTGTAAATACTTGTCCTGGAAGAAGCGTAAAAAAGAAGAAATGAAATGATATGCTGCAGGTACATTACCCACGTTGATGCTCGGAAGTAAAGAGGCAATGTTCTTATTCGGCGAATGGCCATCTCACACGGGAACTCTCTCTCGTTACTTGATGTGAAATTATTTCTTGGCCAAAGAGGCTTAGTCTCCAGAGGTTCAGCTCGGAAAATTGGTGTTCCAAAAACGGAAATTTCCTTGGAATGTTAGAGCTGTTGAGTCACTATCATCCACATTGTGCCGAACACATGAGCATAGACCGACAAGAAGCTGAAAAGTGTTTACATGTGTGTTATATGTCACGTCATTCTAAGAATGAACTTTTTCTTACTGTTAGCGGATATCAGGGGTGCCATCTTTGTACCGAGAGAAAATGAGGAGTATAATTCAATTATTTTTGTTGCAATTCCTGATTAAAGTCGTATTGTACGACAACATTTATCCTACATTATATTTACTTCAAGAATGTAATTGATAAATGCTAAATAAATGAATGTCTCTTTAATTCGTAAATTATAAGCAGAAAACGGGATTTGCTTTTGCACATTTCATTCGATCAGCATTTATGAAACACTCAATTCGTAGCAGTGAATGCTGCTGATAAGGTTATGATAATCGGAATAATATTAGGGGGTCTTATAAAGGAGCTCAGATATATTTCATTGTGAAAGCCAGTTGCAAAATTTATGTCTGTGTGATTGTCTTAGCTTTATGCAGAGTACATGCAGCTGAGACTTGTCGTGAGGCAGATGCTTTTTTCTTAGTGATTCGGCTTCTTTACAATCTGTCCACAACTATGTGAAATAGTGGAACAGCTTGTTGGAAGTTTCTTATATTACGTGTCTGAAACCTGTTGGAGAGATCAGTTTGACGCTGCAATACCAGCTTCAGCTCACATAGAAAAGATTGCCATTGCTGATGAAACTCTCAGTAAGTTAAATTTATCACTTGACACATGTTCTCCAGTACAGGGATTTTGGTTGTGTCATATCATTCAAGTGTTTAATCATGGCATCAGTAGTGGGGCAAAGAGGGTATGAAGGATATTTTGATATCAAATTGATGTGCTATTTAACGAAATTGCTCTGTTTGAGATCAAAAGAGCCCTCGTACCTACTCAAAATGTTGGTACCAATTGACTATAGAAGCCAATTACTACAAGCCCGAAATACTACAACCAATGTTGAGGTAACACACTTTGGGAACTTATTAAATGACTTATATATCTTCGTGAAAATTGAGACGCCATTGTCCCTGATGTAAAGTTGTTGCCAGTGTAAATAATACTGAACCTGAATTTCCGGAGATGTGCACTAAGGACAGGAAATCACATCATGATGAAAACAGGAGCGAAATAACAGATCTGAATTCAGAAAATGTATTTAAGATAAATTTATTTTATGTTGTTATTGACAATATAGTTTGTACATTGAAACTCTACTATGAAACTGTGAATATTTTAGATGAAAAATTTGTGTTTAATGGGAATACTCAAAGATGATTGACGAACAGTTATTTATCAATGAATACCGTAATGATGTCACAACAAATTTAGAAGACTAAATTAAATATTTAAAAATAATTCACACTTAAACTTTGAATGCATTGCTTTGGAAGCATGGGAAAACTTTGAATAAGGTGCTCGAGCTTAAAATTTCAACTTCCGAATGCGTATTTAGCTTTACGCGTCTTTTACACTGTTCCTGTGATTGTAGCTGAAGCAGAAAGGTTATTCAGCACTCTGGCTCTTGTTAAAAACTGTCTCAGATCAACTAGGTATCAACAGCATCTCACAGTTTCGAGGACCTGAATACAATTTCGCAAGACGCCTAGGCTTCGTGCTGTGGTTCAAACATTTGCTGAACGAATGGCTCGAAAAGCACCACTGGTGGTGTTATACACAAGACCGGCGCACGACTCACAGCCGTTTACACGTGAACGTGCTGACGCCTGTTACTGAAATGCGTGGGCACTCCAGGGTACGAGCAGGGACAGAGCACTCCAGATCGCAGCGTTAATGACGCCAGACGTTTAGTCAATATACAAATCGGTATAATACTTAGCATTTTCTTTTCAAGTGAAGTCAAAGTAAATTAAACCAATTTAAAAAATGAAATGAAATGAAGCGTACTTACATTTTACAGTAATTCACTATTGAGTAGCATCTGAAGACCAACTTGTAAGTTTATCAGTTCTATTAGTTTTCTCCCTCGCCGTGTAGATCATTGTTGAGCTATCATCCAGTTACATAGCTGTAATGGTCTTGGGCTCCTGATAACTGTCTTTGTCACTAATATCCAGAAAAATTAATTACTTTTCTTTAGGCCTCCAACTCCAGAAAAGCATCATAGCTGGTATTCTCTCTTAACCTCTCCTCATTCATTCATGATTCATAAAATTCGCGTGTTAATTATTCCAAATCGGCAGTGGAAAATGGTAGAAATGGACTACGAGTACTTTTAGCTTCACTACATTCCAAATACTGTTGACTTTAATGTAACATTATGTAAGATGTATCATAACAGCTATTGCTAGTTTTCGGAAACAACAGAGGACATAAATTTAAACATTTTTCTTAATAAAGCAATGTTCAGTAATATGTCATTTTGAACTGGCAGAGGGATGAAGGGAGCTGTATATAGTAACAAAAGTGTTGGCTGAACTGCACCGCAAAACAAGTGTGCAGTTTGAAATATGATTTTAGTACAGGCACATCGCGCAGGTGTGCTAGCAACTGTTTTCTTTCCGTGAAACTGTTAGAATTAAATTCAATGAAAATAAGAATGCAGAAACTGTGCTCTGAAAAAAATAGTTACTTACTGGAGGCAGAATATTTAATTTTCAGTATCACTTCATTAATTAGGAAGCGTCTCCTTCCCCATTTTCGTAGATAAACAATGTTACGCAATTTATACGCTAAACTGAGTAGACAAATTTCATTGAATATATTCTTTGACCCCTAGTAACAAACTGTTGGGTAGGTGCATACGTTCGTTGCGTTTTTCCGTAAGTATAACGCAACAGATAACCATAAGAGAGATTTTAGTCATAAAAAATACTCTGGTGTCCAAAATTGAAGCAAGAAACTGTCAATTCCCCGTCCAGTCTCCAATTCACGATGTAATCATAGAAACTGTCAACAGATGTCGGTACGATCATATTCTGTACCGAACATGGCATTCCGGGCAACGGACAACCACGCCAACGATGACATCAGGCCACCCATCAAAGAGAGTAGTGCTTATCGGGTAGTCCCATATCCACAATCGCTATGCCCACAGTCAAAGACTGTGGAGCACGGCAGAGGGGAGACGTCCAGCATGTTCTCTGCGGTGGAGGGCCTAGGAAGAATGGAAGCAGAGCCGTCAAAAAACTGACGTGGCCCGCTGTCTTAATGTGAATCGTTCTGCTGTTTCTCGGGTGTGTCCGCAGTTTATAGAAACTGAAATTGTATCCCAAAGACCAGGGCAGGGCCGACCACGTGTGACACCAGAGAGAAAGGACCCTTATTTGGCTGTAAAGGCAAGACGGCTTCCCCTTACTACAGCACGGCTACTGGGATCTGACTTCGCAGCTTTCACTGGACGTGTTTTATCATGGCAAGCTGTGTACAGAAGCGCAAGTGTTTCTGGCTTTCTCCGCAGCTGCCACCCCTCTACTAAACTGAAATAGAAGATAATGTCGGGAAGGTTCCGATTTCTCCACCTGGTACTCCATTTTCTAGTGTCCACATGTCCACTCACTATCTCCAAATGACCAAACGACGATACGTAAATTCCAATAGCAACAGTGAACTACAAAGAAGAGATGATAATCGATAGATAAACCCGTAGAAGCAGGAATACCAACATGCAAAACAAAAGGGATATGAACTTATGCACCAACCCAGTAGCTTCAGTAGTTCATTGTTCCCATGGTAAGAAAAACAACTGCAACAAAAGCATCCAAAATGTGACTGATGAGCACCAGTTTTTGTGTAGTAAACGAAGCATTTGCAGCGCTGCATTGCTGACCAGTGATGTCAAAAAATTTAGAACAGTTACTCTGATATTCCTGTACATATAAACTTTCTCCTGTGTGTCGGAATACTTCGTTCTATTTCATACGCTTTCTAAATATACTGCAATGACGTGCCATTTCTTCTAACATTCACATGTTCTTTAATAAAGGACAACACAGCACCCAAAGAGCAACCAAAGTTAGTATTGTTAACAGTGGGTCGGTAATACACTTGTATATACTAGCGCGCACTCTGTTTCAATCTATAGCACTATGAGCTCTAATTCCGTTAGAAATACCTTGAGCAACGTATACTACTGTAGTATAAAAAACGGAAAAATACCGTCCTATCGGAGCACAAAGAAGGTGAAAATGTCCGTCTTTCAAAGGCTGCCAGGTAAGTGGGGAACCACCTGCTTCAGTCCTCATACCACCTTCCTCACTAAAAATTTTGGCATGCCAACATATTTGCGCTCTTTTAACACACACTATTGTAATCGTTTTATGTAGTCTTTTTTAGTAGTTAAGCCCTTTCGCTCTCACTGCCACTTTCAACATCTAACTGTCTCGTATTTCTCCCACTGATTTACGGCATATCCCACTTCCACTATCTCCACTCTCACTTCCTTACACTATCCCCTTTTGTCTTTCTTTTCTACTGCCACTGTGTCCTCCATACTTCAGCACCTCACAATTTGGGATAGGGGTGCAAATAAATTTCCATCGATACCCACGAGTTAAAAATTTAGTTCCAAAATACACCCTCCCCTACACCTAAGTGTTGAAGCTCTGTCAGCCCTCTGTATGGTGCACACTATTCTCTCTTTTCCATTTCCATTGTCTTCTCTCTAATTTCTTCCCACTGATTTTATTTTTCTATTTTATTGGGACTATTCCCCACTAACCATCAGTACCTCCAATCTCTTTGGTTGCCACTTCCATTGTCTTCATCGATGTCAACTTCTCTCACTGACGCTTTTTCTCTCCCACCATCACTGACTCCTCTCTCCTTCCCTCCCACTGGCACTCTCTCCTCTCTGTTGCAATGTCAGTGTCAATCTGCGTTCTCTCTCAGTACAAAAGTGCGAACATGGTCGAATGCCAAAATTTTGGCGGCGATGGCGGAATTAAGAGTGAGGGAGCTGGGTTATTATTCAAAACGAATCCTGTAAGTCAGAAAAGTTCTCAGTTTACATACTTCTACACATTTATACAATTTGAGATATATAAATAACAAATAAGTACACATAAAGAATGTTTAACACAAAGACGTTTTCTTTAGGTTTTTTCTCAATACTTTACTCATAGATCGCAATTCATCTAAAACTCCCAGCTTATGATTTGTATCATAAAGGAGTAAAAATGTTATTAGATAAGTTTTACTAAATTTGCGGTTTTTCCAGTTTTACACCATTTTGGCCAGTCATTTTGGGTTTTTTTCAGGCATGCTAAGACAATTTTTAGTCCATATTTTTGTTACTGCAATACCTTACTGGGCATATTTGTATAGGCGCAAGCGCCTTTTATACAGAGAGAGTGCGCCATAAAGGTATACTGGTGAACAAATGTTGCCTGAAAACATAGTTTGGTGGCGTGACATCGGAACCGTCACAATGACTGTAGAACCCTGGCCATGTCTCACAACTTCAGTTAAAACTACATTTACGCCTCAGACTACTTATTAAGCACACAAGTATGGCAATATTGAACCCTGGATGTTGGTTACGGATAACGATATCGAAAAAACTTTTCCAGGTTCCACAAGAGTGTCACCTTAATTAAACACATACTGTCCAGGATGACGATCTGCCATCAGTGGAAATTATCGATGTGGCCCTCCACCAATTGGTACTCTAGATGTGCAAGAAATCTTAGTTTTTCGGGATTTTCTCAAACATTGCCCATGAACAAATGTTGCTTTTATAAGCCGCCGGTAGTCCGTCCTAGGCCAAACCCAATGGAGAACAATCAACCGATTTTGACCTTGTACTATAGGATAGCTACAATACACTAGTTTTTCCGATAGATATACTAATAGTCGCTAGGCTAAGGGCCCATGGCAATCCGAAACAGTTGATCCCTTTTCTCTTGTTCAGCAAAACCAGATATATGATCCCCTGAAAAGCCAAATTTTCGAATGGGACATTTTGGAAAGGCCGCAGATCGTAGTAATTGACAAAGGTGATTGAATAAAACGGAAGTAATATCTGGCGTTCCCCAAGGATGTGTTTTGGGCCCTCTGCTGTTCCTGATCAACATAAATGATTTAGGAGACAATGTGAATAGCGGTATCAGATATTTTGCACATGATTTTGTCATTTACCATCGTGTAAACTCATCAGAAGGTCAAAATCAGTTTGCAAAATGATATATATATATATATATATATATATATATATATATGTGTGTGTGTGTGTGTGTGTGTGTGTGTGTGTGTGTGTGTGTGTGTGTGTGTATATATGGTAAGAAAAGCGGCAGTTGACTCCAAATAACGAAACGTTTCATGTCATCCACATGGGTACCGGAAGGAAGCAGCCAAATTTTGGTTACACCATAAATCACACAAATGTAAAAGCTGTGAATTCAGTCAAATACTTACGGATCACAGTTACGAATAATTTAACTTGAAGAGAACTCATAGGTAATGCTGTGAGTAAAGCAAACAAAAAACTACGATTTATTGGCAGTAAGCTGAGGAAATGCAACATGTCTACTAAAGAGACTGCCTACACTACACTTGTCCGTCCTCTTCTGTAATACTGGTGTGCAATGTGGATAAGGGAGAGAGCGCTGCTGGTATGATACATGAATTGGGGTGGCAATCATTAAAGCAAAGGCGTTTTCGTAGCGGCAGGATTTTCTCCTGATATTTCAAACACCCACTTCTTCCACATAGCACGAAAAATTTTTTCTGGTGCCAACCTACATTGGGAGATACGATCATCAGTATAAAATAAGGGAAAGCAGAGCTCTCACAGAAAGATATAAGTGTTCGTTTCTCCCACGCTCTGTCCGAGAGTGGAGTGATACCTTGAAGGCAGTTCGTTCAATCCTCTGGTAGCACTTAACTGTGAACTGCAAAGCAATCATGTAAATGTAGGTGTAGATTGGAATACATTGGTATCGTGCACGAACCGACTGCCTTGTGAAGACATGTTTAACGTTTAATATTTGTTCTCTGTTCTGTCCCAAAAAGCATTATTGTGTATGTCCAATATTTCGCGAATTGCGTTATTACGTCAAACCTTCTTTAAAGTACCAAAGTAATAGAATTGGGTTGCTATATTTAGAGATGTAACCTAGTCACACATCTTGCCCCAGGCCCTGTCGTGGCTCTCAGCGGCCTGCTGCTGGAAGCCCGTTGGCTTATGTCGACGTGCTGCACTGCATGAGATTTAAGTCCAGAAGGGGCAGGCCAGTTATTTCGCTAAAAGTCTTTCCTTTTTAAGAGCTCCCCCAAGTGCGCTGCTCGATGCAGTCGGACACCGTCATCCATAGCAACAAAGTCAGGACAGTACGCACCCCTCGGAAGACGCATCATGGGAAAGGAGTACCATGTCGCAAGAAACGTTGACCAGAGAAGGTACTATGTTCCAAGACTAGAGATCAATAGGCCCATGCAAAATTAAGCCTCCTATACCATAACAAAAAAAATGGCTCTGAGCACTATGGTACTTAACAGCTATGGCCATCAGTCCCCTACAACTTAGAACTTCTTAAACCTAACTAACCTAAGGACATCACATAACACCCAGTCATCACGAGGCAGAGAAAATCCCTGACCCCGTCGGGAATCAAACCCGGGAACCCGGGCGCGGGATAAACCATAACACCTGGACCACCAAAATGATCATGTTCGACAGTGCTGGCCACACTTCAATATGGCGATAGCATGTATTGCTGTCCGTGGTGTGCACAAACTCATCATATCCTGCCGTTTGCAATATTATGGGGACCATAATGAACTGCGGCGTGTTTGATATAGTTATTGGCTGAGTAGGTCATTCCTGTTCGTCTCATAGCGTATTTCTTCAGGTTACTACACTGTGTTATACTGTAGCTGTTTTTTTCCGCGTATGGCCCACGGTTCATCGAGCAATGTGATTCCTTCGCATTGACACATCATGCGAAAGTACGGCGTTCAAGGTACCTTGCGTTGCCTACTGGGCGTTCTACCGCGACGCTGCTAGAATTTCTTAGCATCGCGTGCGCTATTGACGCAGAGCCGGAAATTGATAAGGGACTCGGCTCGCCACTGGCGGACGGAAGTTGCCGTCTTGCAATCATCGGTGTGTATTGTGTGTATTGAACTGGGGACCTAGAATAGAAGGAGAGACTTCGTCCCCCCCGTAGCCCTCAGTGGTTCACAACCCCACAATAGGCCACAGCAATCCACCCACCCCACCGCCGCCCCACACCGAACACAGGGTTACTGTGCGGTTCGGTCCCCAGTTGACACCCCCTCCCGGGAACATCTCATACCGGACGAGTGTAGCCCCAAATGTTTGTGTGGTGGAGCAAATCTGGTGTACGCGTCCGTGGAGACGATGTTTGCCAACATAGTGGTGTTTCTGAGGCGGAATAATGGGAACCAGCACGCGCGAGGCAGATGGGAAACCGCAGGAGGCTGACTGGCACACCGGACCTCGACACAAATCCGCTGGCCGGATTCGTACTGGGGACTAGCTCGCCTTCCTGCTCAGGAAGCAGCGCGTTAGACCGCGTGCCTAGCTGGGGGGGGGGGGGGGATCACCGGTGTGCATGTATAATTGTTTAATAGCAGAAAATAAACAACAGAAGCGAACTAAAAAGAAACCAAAACGCATGTGAATTCAAAGAGTAACAGAATCTGTTTTGGACCATTATACAGATTACATACTTCCATCTCATTGGTAGTGTAAGAAAACATTTTAGTACCATTCTCGCAGGCGAATATGATTAATTGTTTTTATATAATAGTTAACAGTTCATCTGCATGATCACACACACACACACACACCTTCACCTGCCTATGTTGGGCAAAATTTTTCAGCCTGACTCATGTAGTACTATCGTCGTGAGAGGGTGGCAACACAGTTAGGCCGCAATAGATCGGTGATGCTGTATTGTAACATATCACCCCGGACTACAAGTCCTCTGCATGATTACATGTGATGCTATAATGAATTGGTATATCCAGGAAGTGGATGCTGAAGCTCCTGTTGAGCAAAGTTCTCAGGTGGGGACTGCATGCCCCAGTAGATGATTATACGCAGTAACGCGTAGCGGCTCGTTGAGGATGTGGATGCCTTGCAGGGCGCTGTATGTGTGTTACGCCACGCTGAGACTACACTTCCACGCTAATGGCATCGACATCTGGCTCCCGCAACTATTCTAGAGGAATCGAATACTTTCCCACCCTACCTGCCCATATTGGGCTAACTTTTTCTGCCTGACTGATGTACTGCCACCGTTAGAGGGTGGTACGGGACACCAAGTCCCACCGCCACAGCGTCACTGCCGTGTGGATAGATTTACTGCCTCATCAACACAGACCGCAAAATACCGGTGATGCTCTATTGTAACGTATCACAAAAAAAGGAAAAGTTATTATAGTGTGGCACACGATCTTATATAAAAGTAAGTTAAGGGTCAATTCTACCACATACCTCATTACACAGATTGTATCATACAAAAGTACGTTGTAGCTCAATTCCACCGTATACTTCATAACGCAGATTGTACCACCATTTGCTAGACATGCAGCCCACCCACACACTGCACCCATTAGGCCCCGTGGCAAATCGCAACCATCACAGGGCAGTTATTGCCCTTGAGTAGGTAATTAATGCTTCTTCACCGTAGATATTGGGAAACTGAAACGTCTAACTGCTTGGAGACAAATGAAGCAATGCGATGTAATGCTTCGAAACGCTGTTTGTCTATAGTGTCTACTATATAAATATTGCCATATAAACACCAATGACGTGCTAGAGCGCCAATTATATCGCAGAAAGTATGAGACGTTCAGTCAGGTGCCTTGGCAGTTTCGTATTTCCTACACCAAATGCGCTGCTTTTGTGTTATGTGACTTTCACACATTCCAATTGGCTGAGGACAGACATTTCTATGCTTGAAGTAAATGATTTTGCCAGTCTCGTTTTCCTGCAGTCTAGTGCCTAATTTGGATAGGTTTTATGAGTGATAATCTGCATGTGCTCTTGAAGAGGCATAAGATGAGAGATAATTTATTGAGATAACGTTCGGGAAAGCGAGGCACTGAATTACTCGTAAGAAAATGAAACCGTAAGGTCTTGGTACTTTATCCTCATTTATTTAGTGACTGGTAACATAACAATAGGGACACGAATTTGTTTGCACCATTTTTGCCAGCAGGTTTTTCACTTTCCGAACGATTCTGTTCGTCGGATCGCTTTTTAACTTGCGATACACATGATCAGCTAGTAGTTGTTCCATCTTCCTGCGATAATCCACAGTCAACAACAGTAGCATTCCCCTTATTAGATTTTGTTACAACGACGCTTTCGTTTTTCACTAGTTCAATAAGAGATTTCCTTTCCTGCGCCGATATGTTGCTTTTCGGAGGTTTCGATTTCCGTAGAGCTTTCGAAACATCTTGTCTTTCTTCTTCGGCCTGCACCTTCGGAAGACGAAACAAGGATGCTTCGACGGCACTTACGATTTCTCCAACAGATATTCTCTTCGGTGTAGTTGCGAAATTCTGACCTTTGTCCAGAACTGAAACAGCTGCTTCATCGAGTACTTCTGACGAGAGATTCACTACTATTCGCTTCGGATCCACAGTACTGTCTTTCTTCTGAACTGTAACCGCTGGCTTCTCGGACTTCTCTTTTTGTTACATAGCACTGAAATCCGAAAACACTGTTGAATGATCAAACGTTATTCCGTCCACTTTATCCCAGTCCTGGGTTGAGAGAGTTGCCGCCAGTGAAAAATGCACATAAATTAAAACGGAGCTAACATAATTCAAGTCTCTGCGTATTTGCTGAGCACTTGCAACAGGCAGCTACAGACTTCTCCTCCCAGCAGGACACTTTATTTCACCAAACAGGTGTCTTCAATCTGATGCGTTGATGGGTGTTGGATGCAATGCTCACGACAATTTTCACTGAATGAGCATATCGATACTGGATTGTAACAGAAACCTTTTTGATCGCTCCCTTGTACATTTAACGTAACACTTGTACCAGCTAGACTATAGAAAGCTGTGAGAATTCGACAGGTGTGAATGTTGTGTATTTGGATGTTTATAAGCGAGTTTGGAATGCAATTTTGCCGCCAGATTAAAGATAAGTAGCTGGAGAACATTAGTAAGAAAGTAAAAGATATAAAATAATACTGCTACAGATTGTAATGCCACAACAAAGCACAGCCAAGGCGCAGCAGTTGAATAAGTGAACGCTCATGCCATCTGTTGGATAGTTGCGCAAACAAAAGCACAGGTGCTTCCGTCTGGCGGCAGTCAAATGAAATAGCGCTACGAGTAAGACAGTATCTGAATAGTGCTGCGCTCGGACGACGAAATACAGAAGCGTTAAACTAGGATATTATTATTACGTATAGTAAAAATATTAAGTTAATATTAGTTTAACATATAGATAATGACTGTAATTGAATACGGTAATGTTATGGTATGTCCATTTGTAAATAGAGACCTTGGCATAGTGTAAATTAATGTTTAAATGTGAGGGAAATCCCCGAGAATGCGGACAATGCAGGTTGGCGCGTGAATTTGGCAGTAGAGAGAGATGTGTTCTGGAACTGTTCAGATGCAGAACAGAGATTACGCGGCGCGAAAGTGACGTTTTTAGTACGGTATGGTAACGTTGCCTATAGATAGTTAAAAGTGAGCTTACAACAAACTTGAACAGGATTTATGGTGTGTCAGCAGGTCAAATGGACAATAAGGCTTGCAGGATGCAACATTTCGACGGAGACGGCTTGTGAGCGATATAGTTACTGTTCCCGCTGAAAAAGCACATGGCACGCCCTGTGAAAGTCTGCGTAATTTACGACGGACTGCAACGACCAGCAGCAAGGTATGAAGTGACCGGTGTCTGCAGCTATTGTTGCAATGTGATCTTACTACCATATGAGATCCATTGATGAGCTCACGCCAGCACAAGCAACGAACTAGTAGTTATCGTACGACAGTGTTTTTATGAACAGTGCATTTTATACCGCCGCCATAACAAGTAAATTTATCCGTAGCAAGCCAGTTTATGTATTTATCATGTCAAGTTCTCTACAGAGTAATGCCTGTGTGAAATAATAAGTTTGTGATTCAAAGTGCATTCCATGAGTGTCATCAATTATTTACAGAAAATAGTTCATTATTTTTCCAAATCCAAGACTGTGTGTGCAGCAATACCAGTAAAAAGGCTATATTACGTATTGGCGTATTAATGCTACAAGAGGATATAATCGGAGTTAACGCCGAAAATTTCCAACAAACGCCGGATTATACAACTGACAGAAGACGCCAGGTACTGTGCCACATTGATTACAGTTCAGCTCGATGTGGTGGCTTTTCAGTACATTATCAACGTAAAAACTCATTCAGTTTCATTAGAACAAAATGATTCTAAAGTAATGTTTTTAACATCTCTAGTAACCATCAGTTCTATAGTGTTCATTGATTATTCAATTAAAGAATTTATTATCACCACAGTACTCATTGTACCTTCAGTACAATGCAAATTCAGTAACATTAAAATCATTAATTACAGTTGGTGTAAATCAATCTAATTTACAGCAAGTTCAAATGTTTATCATATGTGTGTGTATATTGTGTTACGTAAATGTAGTTTCACTGCTAAGCGTGATTAACGTACACCAGTTAGTGCATTCTGTTCAGTCACTTCAAAGAGGTTATTTTTGTTAATGAAAGTCAAAATTCATTTAACATTCGATTTCTTGCACGCCATCGCCAATATTTATTCAGTAATTCCGTGTAGTAGTCTGAACTACATAGCAAAGCTATTCAGGCTTATTACACGCGATAGCCGCTTTCCAGACGTTTGATGCCGCATGGTCTAAAAATATTACAGCACATTCGGATAGTGGCATCGCAAGATATACTGTAATTAATATCTTAAGAAACTTGGGAATATATCGGTTTCATTCATCTTCAATATTTATGTACTCATTTTGAAAGGTTTCACTTATTTACTGAGGTCGAAGCCAACTTACTACGTCCTGAACTGAGAGGGATAGCGAGGTTCTTCTCGGTCCTCTGCTGTTGAATACGCCAAGGCTGAGCTGTAGCGCCGTTGGCCGGTCGCCATTGTAGCCGGGTGTTGAATGATGCGCTCGAGAGGTGCCTGGCAGCGGAAGTGCGAGCGGACGACACGAGGCAAGGGCTGTGGGAGGTGCATCCCCCTCCCCCTCCCCCCCCCCCTCCCAACCCTCTGCTGGTAGCGGTAATGGCGTCATACGGCGCGGGACCGGCCGGCCGCGCATCATCCATCTTCTACAAGTCAACGCTTTGTCTCCGCGGCCTCAACTAATAAATCTTCTACCGGACGATCCATTCTCCCACGCTCACGTTCACGCCCCCCCGCCCTTCAGTCCACCGACCTGCTCCGCATTTGTATGGGGGTGGCGACCACTGGGTGGGCCACGAGGCACACAGGCACCTCGCTGCCTCTCTGTTCGTCCACTGCCTCAGCGAGAGCTGGCATTAGAAGAACTCCCGAATGTCTTGCCTGCTGTCAACGTGATATCTTTCTCCTTGTGGTGACCGTGGAGAATAAAGGCCGATTCACACCAGACGTCAATGCAGCCGAAGGAAAGGCCACGTCACCTTTATATTGCAGCAAATTAACGTTGTTTGGCTCGGACAAGTACCGAACGGTAGAAGCGAGGTAATATGATACTATCCGTAACACAAAACGCGTAAAGAAGGTATCAGAATTAAGTAACTAATAACAATAAAACTTAAAAATTCAATGAAATCAGACTTACTTTCGCATCTGGTTGCTGTGAAATCAGATATCACCTGGTATGATCGTTTTATGTATCAACGATTTATCGTTGTCATGATTTTCTTCTGTCTTTATTGTTCAACTGTCTTCTCGTGTACGTTCTGATCTCTTCATAAATCATTCCGAACAATGAGCCTATATAGGGGAACTCGGGGCAGAACGGGATAGCGGGGCACAATGGGAAATAGTTCTTTTCTAGACTGGACAGTGTTGTAACCTGTTTTAAGGGCATGAACTATTTCTCCGAATGGAAACGAAGTGAGGGCAGCCATTCTGATTTAATTTGAAGTGCGAGACCTAAGTGAATTGTTGTCCGTCACGTTACCGCTTGCATTGTTCTAACGTTTGGTGAATTTCAACGCCAGGTAAGCTGTTAATTGTTGATTGTATACCCCAAAATGACACATTCCCTTAAAGTGCATGGCATTTGTTGTACTTTAGTTATTTAACGCGTTTAAATACGTCAGTTATTACACTCCATAAAAGTTGTTAACCTCAAAAGTGATCTTGGGGCGGAACGGGACGGGGCAGAGTGGGATAGTGTCCCGTACTGCCCCGTCATATTTTGAAGCAAGTAGAAAGCAAACCCAGCCTGGATGTTCATGGATGCTAGACTCTCCCAACCAGCTATGTTCGCCGAACAACTCAGCTTTCCAGATATCGCCCGTGGCTGTCATTCCAATGACACCGATCTGTCCAAATACTCGGCGGACTACGAAACGAAAAGGAAAACCGTCGTATTAACATATTCTCCTTATAAGAAGGAACTGCAGAATCCTGTCACACGTAAAGTGGGCCTACAGTAAGGAGGAGGGTGCACAAATACAAGGAATGTCAGGACAGAGACATCAGGTGCAATGCAACTTATAGCAAAAATATCAAATTGTGCACCCAAAAAGCCAAAACAGAAGACATCAAAGGCCTTAATGAAAATAAAAGGAAGAAGATGATGGACAAGAGAGAATCGGAGATATAGGATGCTGAGTGTCTCTACTGTGGGGACTTCGTTTCTAATGGGTAACATGCCAGAGTAGGCACACAATTCATGTGCTAGCATAGTGAAAATGAAGGGTAAATACTGATTAGTGACTATTGTCGAAAGGGCTAGTAGTTAGTGGTTTGGTGGCTATTAAGCATTATACATTTTTCAAAATGACATTAAAATATTTTCTTGTTTTGAAGAATGACTTTTTAATTGTTTAAATTACACTTTCTTAAGTCTGAATTGCCTGTTATACAACATTTTGTCATAGTTTAATACGATATTCGTAATTCAAATTCAACGTTTGTGCGATAATTTAACAAAAATACCCTTATCCCGTTCTGCCCCGTGGGTGGGGCGGAACGGGAAATATGCAAGACTTTCTTTGAAAAATTGAAAATAATGCAAAATGCATTGTTTTAAGTGATTTTAAAATAAGGTACATTAGGTTACACTACAAGGTGTTTTTTTGTCATTTTAAGAAGTGTTTCATTGTGATCCCTAATTTTATAGAAATTGTTAAACATTAAGTATCCCGTTCCGCCCCGAATTCCCCTATTCTAAAATGAAATGTAATTCATATGGTAGCTTCGAATTCCATTTATTGAACAGTTATTCATATCCTGCGTAAACAACTAACTCCCATTCACTTTCATAATGAGTCGTTGTACGAGTACGCTTTGAATGCGCTGGTGCAAACTCGTCATTATGTCACTATTATCACTACTTTCCAAATAGCTTCTCGTTGATCTACCGCTTGCGGTTCTTCACAGTTTGATTAACTGAAAGACATATCCATGACTTCATTTTCATGGTTGGAAGCAAAGTCAGCAAGCTTCTGTAAATCCTCCTCATTATCACCACGAACCACTTTCTTTGCCATATTGGTTGTTCCATAATATCAGCTACATGTGACCCACGCGGTCTGTACTTCGTTTTACAAAACATTAAAGAGCCATCTAGCAGCTATAAACTGAGTTCCATGCATTCATATACTGAAGCGTGCATCCGTGACCTGTGCTCGTCTTACGATTTAAATACCACCCACAGTATCTTCTTGGCACTACGACTCGTTGTTCGAAGCGATCGGGTTAACTGAGAAAGATAACTTCACAGCCGGTATTTTTGATAGAGTTCATGTTGTGAATTACTGAGAAGTGGAACAAGAAGAAAACCATCGTCTAAACATTTCAAAACATCGACATTTAATTCCTAGCAAATATATAGTGCGGGAAAACAATTTGACCACAACTGAGTGACAGAAACGCAGTATTTAACGAAGGATTTAGAGTATGTGAACTAGGATTTGCAGCTGCATATTTACGGTACTACATGCATGAATATAAATCTCAAGTCTGTAAATTGTTTATGTTTGCCATATGTAAACACACTGCACTCTAATCGCAGTCTCTATAGATGGGACTGATGTGCAATATAGAACGTAGGTTTTCAGTACCCTTTCTTCATATTCAGTACTTACGGACTGTGGTCCCATTGCAGTAGGTACCAACAAATGAGTGAGTGTTGTAAAGCAGCAACATGGAATGTAGTATCACCTGGAATGAGCTAAGTGACACGCACTTAGCCATTGGTGTTGGTCAAGACAATGGATAGGGCGGCTCATAGGATTTACGAGGAATGTTATTCATATCGTAGACTGACTGACGAATGACCTTTTCGGGTTGATAAGCATGATACAGGCAAGGGGTGCACTATTCGTACTCTTAAGTCTTGTGAAGATGCGTAACATGGCGTAGGTCGAGATCCAACGTCAAGTACCAGACGAATCGCTCATGAACTTGGCGCGTCCATGCACCACATCTGGAATGTCGTTCATGATATTGGTCTACGGTCTTTCCAGCCATAAAAGGTATGAGGTTTAGGTCCGGACAACTTCCCTAGGCGTTTGCGATTCGACAGGTTCCTACAAGAAGCGTAACAATCGCATTTTCCTGAACGTATGTTGAGACTAGGCCCATGAAGGCATTATCAGTTTACCTAACAACCACATTTGGACGCTACAGAATCCCGATACAACGTACATCCACAGTCGCCAATAGCTATTCGCTGTAAACTCGAGGGCGGGAATTGTGAATGACTCGCTAATTAGCCCGTACATGTTACATCAGAGTTTGAATGCCCACAACTAGTATTACCTGCACTCTCGAAGGCTGCACCGTGTGGAGCGTGGCAAAACCTTTGGTTCCAACATGACGAGGCAACTCTACATTTTGCACATGCCGACCGAGATGGAATTTACTGGCAGAGGGATAGAAAGCAGTGGATCAATGTGGGGGCCTTCTCGTTCGTCAGACTTGAAACCGCTGGAGATTCTACTTTGGTATACCGTGAAAGACAGCGCACACGTAACACCAGATGAGGATGATCAGAACTTGGTGGCTCGCATTGTGGCAGCAGCAGAAATCATGCTACTCCCGGTGTATTTCAGGGAACATGCCAATCCCTGCATCGTCGCTATGTTCTATGGCATCATGAAAACGGTAGTCAGTTCGAGCACTTGCTCAAACATACTCACGTTGATTAAGTGGTAGCGAGTCTCTGTACAACGGCGTACTCATTTTCCAGTACTTGACCTTTTTAGGACTACCTGTAGCATGAAAGAAGAACATGTGATTGTTTCCGTTTCTACACAAGAGATGTATGGTACGTCAGGTAAGTACGATACATGTGTGTGTGATTCTTTAAGTTTTTCTTGTTCTCATCGCCACGATTAGTTGGCCCAAACATTTTGTTTAAGTATCTTCTGTCAACCATTTTCCATTCTGAATAAAGACATGCGTGTGTCATACTTCAATTACGTTTATGTAGCGCCGAATGTATGAAACTGTGAATCCTAGTTCCATTACTCAAATTTCTTCGTTTGATTCTGTATTTCTACTCTACACTATTGGTCAAATTGTTTTACCGCGATCTGTATATACCAAACAATATTTACAAGGCAAAACACAGATCCATTATTTTGTTACTTCCTTTTGCAAGTACAAAATAACGGTAAAATAAAGGTTATTAATGAAATTTCCTTCATTCGGCCTTTTCTCTGTGTAGGTAACGTGAAACCTAAAGCACGTTTCGCTTCCTGATATCTGATCTTGTAGAAGAACACAGGCTCTAGAAACATCCAAATCGTCATGGAGCATTTGCATGTCACGAAAACATAGCAAAACACACAACGGTTCAGAAGTACCTCCGGGGTTACTGAAGACGATTGCGTGAGAACTACAAGTCATACGGAAATTAGACGCGTATCTATGGATGGAACACCTTGCCATATTACAGGTTCTCAATTTGGGCAATGTTTGTGGCTCACCGAGCGCCAGTACGTGAGATCTGTTTACTGAGTTGGCTGTGTGCAGGTGCGAACTAATTAGATGCGACACCATGTAGCGGATGTTATGCCTACATGTTTAACATGCCTGGCCACTAGCACGACAATGCCAAGGCGTGTATTACGAACAGAAATTTGGCGAGGCTCTCTAACCACTGACATGTGACATTTCCCTGTATATCTTGTAGTTCACGTGTAGTTGCGTGCTCAATCCCTGAACTAAAATAAAAACCAAGAAGAAGCAATAACACGAGTGAGCGCTGTGAAAATAGATTAACTTGCAAATGAAAGTAAACAATAACGCCTCCCAACGTCACAACAAATTTCTTCCCGAAAAAAACCTGACGTTGACATCCTAATCCATTGACAGGCCCCACAATGCCGTCATTTGAAATATATTATGGAATGTCTTGACGCTCCGTTCCGTCCCTTTCTGTACCGTCAAGTGTTAGTCAACATTTAGCGTTACGTTGCCAGTGAACTTGCTGGGCAAAATTCTAGAAGCAACTGTGAGTGAGAATACTTTATTGGTGATAAAGAAAGCGTTTGATGTCGCACATACTACTGTTGTGCTTTCACTTCACTTCAAGCTCATCATACATTAAGGTGATAAAACTCATGGGACAGCGATATGCAAATACACTGAAGCGCCAAAGAAACTGATATAGGCATGCACATT
Source organism: Schistocerca piceifrons (assembly GCF_021461385.2). Classification (NCBI taxonomy): domain Eukaryota; kingdom Metazoa; phylum Arthropoda; class Insecta; order Orthoptera; family Acrididae; genus Schistocerca; species Schistocerca piceifrons. The sequence continues at coordinate 197,934,632 of NC_060142.1, read as the reverse complement.
CAAATACAGAGATATGTAAACAGACAGAACACGGCGCTGCGGTCGGCGACGCTTATATAAGACAACGAGTGTCTGGTGCAGTTGTAACATCGGTTACTGCTGCAAGAATGGTAGGTTATCAAGATTTATGCGAATTTGAACTGGGTATTATAGTCGACCCACGAGCGATGGGACACAACATCTCCGAGGTAGTGATGAAGTGGGGACTTCACTGTACGACCATTTTACGTGTATACCGTGAATACGAGGAATCCGGTAAAACATCGAATCTCCGACATCGCTGTGATCGCAAAAGATTCTGTACGAACATGACCAACGACAATTGAAGAGAATCCTTCAACGCAACAGAAGGACAATCCTTCCGCAAATTGATGCAGATTTCGATGCTGGGCCGTGGACAAGTGTCATCCTGCGAACCATTCAAGAAGACGTCATCAATATGGGTTTTCGAAGCCAAAGGCCCACTCGTGCCCACTCGTGTACCCCTAATGACTACGTGACACAAAGCATTACGCCTCGCCTGGGTCTGTCAACTGTGACATTGGACTATTGATGATTGGAACCGTGTTGCCTGGTCGGATGAGTCTCATTTCAAATTGTATCGAGCGGATGGACGTGTACAGGTATGTAGACAACCTCATGAATCTATGGAACATGCATGTCAGCACCGGACTGGTCAAGCTGGTGGAGGCTCTGTAATGGTATCGGGCGTTTGCAGTGGAGTGATGTGAGGTCCCTGATAGGTCTAGATACCACTCTGACCGGTGAAACGTACGTAAACATCCTGTCTGATCACCAGCATCCGTTCATATCCATTGTGTATTACGATGGACTGGGCAGTTCCAGCAAGACAATGTGCCAGACCACACGTCCAGAGAGGCTCCAAGAACACTCGCCTGAGTTTAAACACTTCCGTTGGCCACCAAGCACCCAAGGCGTGAACATTACTGAGCATATCTGGATGCCTGGCAACGTGCTCTTCAGAAGAAATCTCCACCATCATGTTCTCTAACGGATTTATGGACAGCCCTGCAGGATACATGATGTCGGTTTCCTCCAGCACTACTTCAGACAGTGGCCGAGTCCATGCCACATCGTGTTGCAGTAAGTCTGTGTGCTAGAAGGCGCTCTACACAATATTAGGCAGCGTATCAGGTACTTTGGCTGTTCAGTGTATGTAGACGACGGTAGTATCGTGTACACATGGTGCAAAAGCGCAGAGCATTGCTGATTCAGTCATTTGTGCTCACGTGATCCATGTGAAAAGGTTTCTGACGTGATTGTGGGCACACGCGGGAATTAATATACTTTGGACGTGGAGTTGTAATAGGAGCTAGAAGCTTTGGATGTTCCATTTCGGAAATCGTAGGGAATTCAATATTCCGACACCCACAGTGCGGCGAAATTTGTCGTTAATGGGCTATGACAGGAGACGACTCCTACGTCTGCCTTTGCTAGTACTACGACATCGCCTGCAGCACTTCTCCTGTGCTCGTGACCATAGCAGATGGACCCTAGGCAACTGGAAAACGATGGCAGGGTCAGATGAGTCCTGATTTCAGTGGCTAAGAGCTGGTGGTAGGGTTCGAGCGTGTTGCAGTCACCACGAAGCCATAGTCCCAAGTTGTCAACATGGCATAGAGCAGGCTGTTGGTGACTGTATAATGGTGTGGACGGTGTTTACATGAAAATGGACTAGATCCTCTAGTCCAGCTGAACCGAACATTGACTGGAAATGGTTATGTTCGGACCATTTGCATTCGTTTTAGGGCTTCGTGTTCCCAAACAATCATGGAATTTTTATGGATGAAAGTGACGATGTGATCGGGCCACTATTGTGCAGGAAATTTCATATCTGTGCACACTCCGCTGCAGAGTGAAAATCTCATTCTGAAAACATCCCCCAGACTAATCCATGTCTCTGCAGTGTCCTTTCTTTCAGGAGTGCTAGTTCAGCAAGGTTCGCAGGAGAGGTTCTGTAAAGTTAGGAAGGTGGGAGGCGAGGTACTGGCAGAAGTAAAGCTGGGAGGGTGGGGTGTGAAACGTACTTGGTAGAGCACTTGCCCATAAAAGGGAAAGGTCCCAAGTTCGAGTCTCGGTCTGGCACACAGTTTTAATCTGCCAGGAAGTTTCATATCTGCGCACACTCCGCTGCAGAGTGAAAATCTCAATCTGGAGATTGATAAGAGTTAGAGGGGCTATTCCAGTATCTCAGACCTGAAAGTGTAGTTGTAGCAGCAAGGGCGGAGGGGGTGGGGGAGGGGTAGGTGGTGTGGGACAGTAAGTTAAGTGCCCGTCAATCTGAAAGAAGGATCCTTTCAGTAGAAAAATGGGTTAAGGACCTGTCAATGAGAAGGAAGGATTCTTTTAGCAGAACAATTTGTTGAGTACCTGTAAATTAAAGGAGAACAATAGGTTAAGTACCTGTCAATCAAAGGAGAACAATAGGTTAAGTACCAGTCAATCAGAGGAGGACAATAGGTTTGCCACCGAGTGCATGCCTGCCTCCTAATGTAGGCCACAAAGACTAACAAAATGTGCTGAAACGAAGATAGTTCGTCTACTCTCGGTATGTTTAATTGTAAGATAATGCACTGGAATCCTGACACTTTTGTGTGGCATCGTAAATCAAATATGGATTGCAAATCCAAAGATAAAAATTCAACAAGTAAATCAATGAAACAAAAAAAAAAAAAAAAGTGGAGCATAAGAACGCCGATGAACATTGGAAAAAACTTTGTACAAGTTAGTAAATTGCGATGTGCCAAAGAAATGTAATTACTATTATCGCTAGACACTGACTGAGAGAGGAGAATATATATATCTGACTATTTAAATATCGAAGATTTCACAAAACGAACGACTGGCAGAGCTGTCGCCAAGTGTAAGGATTTGTGTTCTTTGTAATTCAAAGATTATGAAATGCTCAATATTTTTGCCATGCAAATTTACTGTGTGATGTGTTGTTGAGCAAATGAATTAATCTGCAAAACCAATATTCAATTTTCATAATGAAATCAATCCCTCTGAAACTTATCCGGTTTCGTGAGAACTGAGTTCTATGGCCCTGTGCAACAAACTGATAAAATTCCCTAAGCAAATAAACAATTAAATTAATTTTCCTTAACTCTAGAGTCGCAATGAATGTAATCTTGGTATTCTGTTCTCTTCACAGTAGGCATACAAAATATTCAGTCTTGGCACAGCGAAGTGCAATGTGGGCTGTAAAGTAGCTTTATACAAATAATATCGGTAGACTGGTTGATAAATTAATAACCTTGCAAATGTTCATCAAAATACTGGATATTGGCTCAGTGCTGTGCAATGCTGCCTGCACTGAAGCTGTTACAAACATTAACGCATTTCTGATTCTGGCACATTAATATTTTTCTGACTCTGATTGAAAAATGATTTCTTTAAAAAATTCATTGGATTTAAATAACTCGACATGGAAGAGGAAGAGTTACTGATAAGGGGATATGCAAAGACCGAATACTTCAAGCTGAAAATGATATTCAAAATAAACTTTCTCCTTCACCATATCTGACATGAGACATTTTACATTAACTTCAAAATCAGTGAACTTCTCAACTGGTCTACAGTTTTCACTTACTGTCGCAATTAAAAACACTTGGATTGTTACATGACAACAGGTGTGACATTGTTGGACAAAACAGATTCCAAAATTTAACTTCTCTGTAACAGGATCACAAATCACACATAATATAACAAATCAGGTGTACCTAATCGCCCTATACATTAAATCCGATGGAAAAATACTTGGTTACTACATTCAAGTGTTAGTACTGTAAAAATTAGTGAATTGCTGCATACTTAAAACTAAATATACAAAACATCATTGCATAACAAATTATTCCAGCTGCTTTACCTTTGAGTTACAGTATCAATTCATCAGTTCATTTTATAAAAATTGTGTTATGCTACGTCCATAGAACAACAATTAAATTCTCACAGCTAGCCACTAGCTTTAAGCCTTACATCCTACCAATAGCAAATTGCAACGATAAACGCCATTGCACTCTGCGCGACCCTACTTACAATCGATTCTGCCACTCTTCCACATATGACAATCGATTCAGGTTATTTTTCATGAATTATATTACAAAATCGGGTTCCACCTACAATTGGACCCCCCAGAATTTAATTAATTTACATAATTGATTCGCACCATCGTCTTGCTGCATGGTGTACACACTGTTTGCAGAAAACGTTTCATTCTGAAGGCGAAATTAGAACAATAAATAATGTTATCTTTGCCAATGTAAGTGTAAAAACGTCCTCTTCAGACATAGGCTCAAGGCGCGATCTATTGCTGTCACCTGGGCTGACGGCAGTAGGCGTGAGGCTGCCATAGGGCGGTGGAGCACAAATTGTTCAGGTCTGGACAGGTAGACACGAGCTCTTCAAGGAAATGTTTTCCTAAGGTTTTGCTCTTACTGACGGGCTGTAAAATAAAATAAACTATTTCGGAGCTGCCAAGAGAGTGATTCTGTTACCAGACTGACGAGTTGTAGTTCACCATATTTTGGAAGAATCGTGTCGAATAGCTCAGCTTTCCTTTCGTACTGCGCGTCGTTTACCACTAAGAGTAGTTTAAGTGGAAGACACTTCGGTATCCTACAGTGTTGGCAGTTTGTGGAGATGTTCGTAACGTCATTTTGTTTCGGTGACTATACAAATCAAATTGAATGTACGCAATATGTAGCTGAAGCAACTGGTTAATGGCATATCGATCGAGCAAGAAATGACTGTAACCAACTCCAGAGAGTCATGAAGTCAGAATTCTCATTCCGTGTAGGGCAAAAGTGCTACTACAGAATCGTAGTCCGACCGCATGTGGAGTTATATGGTCGGGGGAGGCTTGATACTAGAGTAGAATCCGTAGGGTCTGGGTCCGATTTCCACTCCTGGCGGATGATTTTAATAGGCAGTGGTAGATCCTCTCACTACACCAAACGATGAACAAATGATTCCTCCGGGGTTCCATATCCACATAAAATGTGATGTATCTCCTTCACCGACTAAACGTTACGTCTGGGAGTTGACAGAGGCTTAAGAGGCAGAATGTAGAAAAACTGTCACCAGTAACCTTTCTTGCGCTAGTATTTGTATATTAGATAAGGAACCAAACGCTATCTAAGGTAACAGGGCACTTATTCTATCTTTTATTTCAGCTTCAGAATATGAATATATCGGTTCTGGTTTCACGGGCTTTGATCCCCTATCAGCGACATAGCGTCGTCGTTGTTTGCTCAAGGTTTCAGACTTCTCACGTTGTTCACAGGAGACGCGTGTCAGGTTTTAAGTCATGATTTGGCACAAATATTTTCATAATTGCTGTCAGGTTTCAGCATGAGCACACTTAACTCTTGACGTAAACGTATTTCGATTCTTAACATCTCATCATTCACTGTGAATAACGATATGTGGCTGTTTCGAATATACAGATCTTTTCGTCATGTCATTTGAAGCATGCCATACCTAACTATTGGTGTAAAACATTTCCACAGGCAACGTGTCTTCGTATGTGTTCAACAACGATACGTGCGGGGTTCGATTCCCTCTCACTGCTGTACCCTTCGTCTCGTCACTCCTAGTTTAGACATAAGTAAATCTCTCTTCTGGTGAAAGAAACCTATATGTAATGTCCATTCGTGGCAAGAAAACAGCAGCGATTTGTATCAGGTCCGAATCCAGGGAAAGCAGAAGTTATTAATTCTCTCGTCACTGCAGTTCCAAGCATTTCACTACTGCTGAGAAAATTCGATATATAGAACTTGACTGTGCTTACATAACAATCGGTCGTGTAGGATTCGAATGGCCATCTGACACATACATTACGTCATTTCAGGTTGTTACTTGTCAATCAAACTATGTTTAACATCCTTCGTAGTTAGTTAACATGTACGACAGTTTCTGGATAGTTGTTCCGATGCAGTGAAATATTTTCGTCGCGTAATTTAAGGTTCAGATTTCCTAATTAATACTGCCTACAAATGTATTACATCACGTTTCTTTATGGTTAATCAGTAGTGACAACTAGTGTTGTTATTTAGTCTCACAACATATGAATAACGTACATTTTTAGTCTCACTTCGTGTTCAATAACAAGTACGATAGCTAGTTTCCGAACTGCACATAGATCAACGTCCGATCATAAAGATAGTGAAATTACTAGTGATTCATTGTAGACGGTGAGGTTTCGATATAACGCTTCATACTTTTAATCATGGTGTCTGTAAGTGGTTATTTCACTGATTCGTTTATTCGAATCCAACTGAACAGCGGTTAACAGATGGGTGGAACATTCTTAGAGACCAAGAATTCAAGCATGACTGATGTGTCTCCGGTCATTATTTGTGTCAAATATTAACGAGATTCATAACACTGTAGAAATATCACTTCTTGTAATAAATCTGAGTTTACGAGCGTTAAGAGCTATCTCAGGTATTCTCTGGTATTTGTAGTATCGTGGTATTCATTTATGTCTGTAGTTACCGCCATACATAGCAGTACTTCCTGGTGGTAACTTGTTGTACTTATTTTGTATTGTGAGATGACTGTACCAAAACGATATCAGAGGTCCAACAAGACAGTTTCATTATGTGGACTGCATGCAAATCAGGTGAAACGCAATCCAGATCTTTTGAATATTTGAAAACATGTAATACCTCAAAAGGTTTAGCAACAAGATCTACACCTATAGCTATTTGGCAACGAGAGAAAAAAAAAAACCTCAGCAAAAGCAATACATACATAAGAATATCAAATGCTACGATTATATCTAAAATCGGAGTGGGGAAATGTACAATATCACTATGCGCGTCTGACACTACTAACAATTTTCATGTGTTAAGTCAGGAAATAGCCCAAATACCAAATGTTGAAAGAAACTATCACAAGTCATTTACGAACAAATGTGGCTCACACATTTTTGTTTCAGGACCTTGTACCGTTATTTAATTTCTTATGAGCCGGCATTTGTGGCCGAGCTGTTCTAGTCGCTTCAGTCCGGAACCGCGCTGCTGCTACGGTCGCAGGTTCGAATCCTGCCTCGGGCATGGATGTGTGTGATATCCTTAGGCAGGTTAGGTTTAAGTAGTTCTAAGTCTAGGGGACCGATTACCTCAGATGTTAAGTCCCATAGTGCTCGGAGCCATAATTTATTATAATTTCAATGTAGTTAATTTAGAGACTTATACGCATAAATAATATCAATCTTAAAGATATGCGAAATCGTAAGTTTTCTAGAATAGAAGCGGCAACAAAAGAAAAAATTCTGGTGCATGTTTAAATACTTTATTGAATTCAAATTTCTGCAGAACTCTCGGCGCTGCTGTATATATCTAAATATTCTTCTTCCGATATTGGATCTCGTCTCCAACTAACATTTCACTGCTTTCCACAATTCACATTCATCTGCTAACAGTATGTATGTGTGGATACACTGTTCTGCCATCTCAGACAACAGTCGTACTTCCTCTACAAATATGATCTCACAGGGCTTGTAGGAAGTCACAAGACATGAACGTATTTGAAAGTTAAATGCTAGTAATAGGCGACTTGGCAGTACCTACAGGGCGTTTCAAAAATGACCGGTATATTTGAAACGGCAATAAAAACTAAACGAGCAGCGATAGAAATACACTGTTTGTTGCAATATGCTTGGGACAACAGTACATTTTCAGGCGGACAAACTTTCGAAATTACAGTAGTTACAATTTTCAACAACAGATGGCGCTGCAAGTGATGTGAAAGATATAGAAGACAACGCAGTCTGTGGGTGCGCCATTCTGTACGTCGTCTTTCTGCTGTAAGCGTGTGCTGTTCACAACGTGCAAGTGTGCTGTAGACAACATGGTTTATTCCTTAGAACAGAGGATTTTTCTGGTGTTGGAATTCCACCGCCTAGAACACAGTGTTGTTGCAACAAGACGAAGTTTTCAACGGAGGTTTAATGTAACCAAAGGACCGAAAAGCGATACAATAAAGGATCTGTTTGAAAAATTTCAACGGACTGGGAATGTGCTGGAAAGGTAGGGCGACCGCGTATGGCAACCACAGAGGGCAACGCACAGCTAGTGCAGCAAGTGATCCAATAGCGGCCTTGGGTTTCCGTTCGCTGTGTTGCAGCTGCGGTCCAAATGACGCCAACGTCCACGTATCGTCTCATGCGCCAGAGTTTACGCCTCTATCCATACAAAATTCAAACGCGGCAACCCCTCAGCGCCGCTACCATTGCTGCACGAGAGACATTCGCTAACGATATAGTCCACAGGATTGATGACGGCGATATGCATGTGGGCAGCATTTGGTTTACTGACGAAGCTTATTTTTACCTGGACGGCTTCGTCAATAAACAGAACTAGCGCATATGGGGAACCGAAAAGCCCCATGTTGCAGTCCCATCGTCCCTGCATCCTCAAAAAGTACTGGTGTGGGCCGCCATTTCTTCCAAAGGAATCATTGGCCCATTTTTCAGATCCGAAACGATTACTGCATCACGCTATCTGGACATTCTTCGTGAATTTGTGGCGGTACAAACTGCCTTAGACGACACTGCGAACACCTCGTGGTTTATGCAAGATGGTGCCCGGCCACATCGCACGGCCGACGTCTTTAATTTCCTGAATGAATATTTCGATGATCGTGTGATTGCTTTGGGCTATCCGAAACATACAGGAGGCGGCGTGGATTGGCCTCCCTATTCGCCAGACAAGAACCCCTGTGACTTCTTTCTGTGGGGACACTTGAAAGACCAGGTGTACCGCCAGAATCCAGAAACAATTGAACATCTCATCTGCATGTGAAGCCATTCCGCCAGACACGTTGTCAAAGGTTTCAGGTAATTTCATTCAGAGACTACGCCATATTATTGCTACGCATGGTGGATATGTGGAAAATATCGTACTATAGAGTTTCCCAGACCGCAGCGCCATCTGTTGTTGAAAATTGTAACTACTGTAATTTCGAAAGTTTGTCTGCCTGAAAATGTACTGTTGTCCCAAGCATATTGCAACAAACGGTGTATTTCTATCGCTGCTCGTTTAGTTTTTATTGCCGTTTCAAATATACCGGTCATTTTTGAATCACCCTGTACCTCTTACTGTCATCTTTCTCAAAAGGAAGTCTGTTAACAGAAATTTATCAAATAAGTTAATGTTACAGTTATTAATTAATCTGGAAAGTTATTAAAATTATTTACAGCAAACGGGGGCCAGTTAGGGCACAATTGTTATCCCTTTCAGATATTCACCTCCGGAAGGTGTATCCATTCACATATACTGTATATGTGTGTGTTTCTAGGGGGGGGGGGGGATTAGAAGTATACTTACACGAATAGATTAAATGTGATTGAGATGAAATAAGGCTGGTTGTAAGTAAGCTGCAGAAGGGAGTTATCGAAGCTGATAGTGAAACGGACACTTTGTTTCCGTAGCCCCTTCACATTTTTATGTTTTCATGACATACTTCAGTTTTACTTAATATTAGTGTCAAATTCATATTTTTCTGCAATATGCCGATGCTTGCAGAAGGATTTTCTACTGGATATATGTCGCTATTTTTCTTTTTCATATAGTTATTGCGATCAACAGCCTCATTCCGTTTCCTACACTCAGATCCTGTGTAGTCACCTGCATGGCACGGAAACATGCTGATTTAGCTTCAAGTTAGAGACAGTCCCATTTTGTTTTACTCTGGGATGCGTGGGAGAGTTCGTTGTTTTCTTTAAGCGTGGCTAGTGGAAGCAAGCCTCAGCGACAGAAGCGAACGATTACGGTGGTTTTAAAATCGTGTTCTTTGTTTGGCCCTGCACAATGTTGTTCAGAGCTTTCTAGAACATTCTGGAACCTTTCTCTGTTCAGAAAGAAGCAGAGTCAATTACTGGCCGGTCTGCTCCAACCCTCTGGCGAGCGTAACGGCCCAAGCGCCGCAGAGGCAAGGGATTGATCACTTGCTACCCCTTCCAAAAAAAAAAAAAAAAATCTGGCTCTGGACACAGAATCCAGGAGGGAGGGGGGGTTGTGAATTTTAGGAACAGGGACACTCGAACCCGAGCTTTTGCTATAAAGTTGAATAAATTCAGGTAGAACTTAAATTATTGTATTCAGGTTATTCCGTTGACTTCTGACCGCATGGACGCACTATGAAATCCATGATTAGTTTCGTGCTAATATCTTCTCCAAATCATCTGACATTGTTAGGTGGGAGAACCTCTGTTCTCCTGTTCTCTAGACGCAGTATTAAGGAAATCTTTGATAATTACTTAATAATGTTGTCAGACGTCATGTGATCACAGGCCACTCCAACTTTAACAGTAACCCCATAGTTGGAGAGCCAACAGGTATCAACAATTGTATTAAGTGAATAATTGGCAACTCCCTAGAATACATCGTAGTTTGTAATGGTGGATTCTCCCCTTTTGCTAATGTCTACCCACCCGGATTCCCCTGTGTGTGCCTCTATGTAGATCCTTTCTGTAGTCGTTTACTACCCCGAGGATATAAAGAGGATCTTCGTGCTGAATTCCCATGAAAACTAATGGTACCCATTCCTGTCTTGTGTATATATACAGAAGGGACTAAAGTAACTCAAGACTGCCTCTGTTACTGCATGTTAACTCTGATATTAAGTTCGTATTTAATCACCAGACTCCTGAACGCAGGATATCGTTCTTCCCTTTCCACTTCCTTCTGAAAGTATTTGTATGATGTCAGTAATCTATGAAAGAAATTAACACAGGATGAAATTAAGTACATTCTTCACAGCATCGTCTCGTTGTAATTTTCCGTACCCATTGTGTTTGTTTGTTGTTCCTTTGTCAGATAAATCGAGAATTTGGGGCTTGAATATCTTGCTTTAATAAGTTATAATCCAGTAAAATACGTCTAAGTGCAGTGGACAATTTTTCCATCGAGGATGGGAACTACGCGAAGTGAAATCTTTTCCTGTGCGCTAGTTTAAATCGTCTTCCCACTGTTTTCGTAACAACATTGCTCACTACATACCATTCAGTGAGAGAATATGATACAGTTAGGACACATCCCTTTGCATGCAGAGATTGCTACTTAGGATTACTTTATTATCAATGGGAGCTAAGGTAAAATTAAGGTGTCCCTCTCTCCCATCCATTTCATATAGCGGTCCTGCCTGGGGTTCCTTCATATAACATAGAACAACAACACAGGACAAATTATGATAGCCCCCAACCCGTTTATAAGTAGTAACTTAAATTCACATGCGACGGGTTTCGACCTATACTTTTTCCACTTTTCTTTCTCCTGTAGCTGTGGTATCCCTTTCTACTGAAACCTTACCTGAACTCAGTAATCACGTTGTCGTTTACAAACAAGTAGCTGGCATCCTCGGCCTCTTTAGCAGGACGCAAGTCAGGCCGGGAAACGTCAAGGGATTCAGCACCGCTGCACCTTCTCCAGTTTTACATCACGAATCTCCACCTGGCTGCACTCAGGCTTTCCATTCATGGAGCCGTTCGCCGTAACAAAAGGAATGGTGGGAGGGATCGGGCTAATCGAAGAAGCAGCAGTGCCCCACCTGCGCAGGAGAGCTTTGGGGGGGGGGGGGGGGGGGGAGGCGATGGAAACACTCGCCTGGGACAGGAGAAGGCTGGAAGACTGGAGGTGGGTAGAGGATGCCTCACCACCACGCCTAACCCCCAGAGAAATTAAGCCCTGCACGCCGTTCGACAGCGGAGTGGAGCATCCTGTTTCCGGCATGTGCGATATCTGCCTTGCTCTACCTGTGGAAAGCCTCTCCCTTCTCGTCTAATGCTCTCACATGGAGATCTAACGACACAATTACCTACTGGCAACGTTGTACTTGGTGCGCTTAACCTCTACTAGAAACAGTTCGCAGTTCACTTCCGAAATGAGTCAGCTATTGAAAATCTGTTTTTGTAATACACACAAAAATACAACGTAACCAATCAGAAAATTATAAGTCTCTTTTTTATATTCTGCACATTTCGAAGGATTTGTGTCATCATCAGGTGTCAGTGCGTGCTTCTTCGGGAACCTTCGGTGTCGAGTGCCTTTCGTTAATTAATAACAGGAAATAATTTGGAACTGATGTGGCATAACATTAGTCCTGTGCGAGTTCGCTGTGTAATTTCCTGGAAAGCACTTTGTTACCAAAGTTATCGGAAATAAATCTTATCGTTCACTGAAGGTGAATTGTCGTACTGATTTCAATCTTAAGTGAACAAGTTCCATAAGCAGCAGCCCTTTTCGTACGTTTATCCAGAAACAATGGCCCAGAAACCAAAAATTGAATTATTATGTAAGAGTATTTACTAAGGAGCAGATCACGTTGCGTATGTTCCATTATTTGTCTGACATATTCATCCCAAGAGTGTTAAAGCTGTACTTGGTGTGCCGGCCAGTGTGGCCGAGCGGTTATAGGCGCTTTAGTGTGGAACCGCGCGACCGCTACGGTCGCAGGTTCGAATCCTGCCTCGGGCATGGACGTGTGTGATGTTCTTAGGTTAGTTAGGTTTAAGTAGTTCTAAGTTCTAGGGGACTGATGACCTCAGAAGTTAAGTCGCATAGTGCTCAGAGCCATTTGAACCATTTTGTACTTGGTGTAATGACGTGCAAAGTAATCAGAGAAGGCAAAGAACCTCCTGCGTGAACCATGCTATCAAGGAATACCATGGACCAGAAAATTATAACAATAATGTATATACTGACGTCTTATACTCTTCTCTTTCTTCGGAAATTTAAAATTTCTAAAAGCGAGGAGTACATAGGTGATTAGCCTCTGACCACACCGCAGACACGTTAAACAGTGCATTGAAGACATAAAGCAGAAACCTTGGAGCGAATATCAAGGTGGCCAAAATCTCTCATCAGCCTGGGCCTCGCCATAACATAATTTTTTTTTTTTTTGAGTCATCAGTCTTCTGACTGATCTGATGTGATTCACCACGAATTCCTCTCCTGTCCCAACCTCTTCATCTCAATTAGCACGTGCAACATACGGCCTCAAATATTTACTGGATGTATTCCAGTACCTATCTCCCGCTTTAATTTTTCTGATCTACATCTCCCTCTAATACCGTGGACGTCATTCCCTGCTGTCTTAAAAATTGTGCTGTCATCCTGTCCCTTCTACCTGTCAGTGTTTTTCGCATATTCGTTTCCTCACACATTCTGTGCGGAATCTCTCGTTCCTTACCTCATCGGTCCACATTTGTTAGTAGACTCTCCAAGATGGCCATCATCAGCTATTACGTTAGATTTCACATAGATACTAATTACCTTCAATATGCGATGGGCATACTTCGTTATGCAAATCGGTTATTGGATGATTTGTGGAGTGGACGTGCGGTTCTAGGCGCTACAGTCTGGAGCCGAGCGACCGCTCGGGTCGCAGGTTCGAATCCTGCCTCGGGCATGGATGTGTGTGATGTCCTTAGGTTCGTTAGGTTTAATTAGTTCTAAGTTCTAGGCGACTGATGGCCTCAGAAGTTAAGTCGCGCAGTGCTCAGAGCCATTTGAACCCTTTTTTTTTTTTTTTTTTTTTGATGATCTGTACTGGGATGTAACGGAAATAATTTGCATGCGTGACAGATACAATTTTGTACAGTTATTTCTCGTTCCACCTTGCGACTGCTGTGGAGATTTCAGCAGCCAGCTTTGAGCATTGCCAGAGAGAGGAGAAAGCTGACGGATTCCCAGAAATGTGGCTGGCTTACACAATAGCCGCGCCGGGTCAGCAGTTGAATGGACTGGGGGCAGGCGAGGTCACCGTCTGCAGGATGGGCACCTAAGACGCCTCCCGCTGCTCGCCTTCTGATGTTAACAATCGGCGGCTAGCGGACGCCCCGCACACCGTTTTGCGTTTGCTCAACGCAGCGTGTACTGAGCGAGAGGACAGAGGAGAGACACTACGGCCTATGGCATTGTCTGCTGGGGCTTCGCGAAAGCGGGCGTCCGCAACCACGGTTGGTGCGCCAGATAGGCATCACGCGCAGGTCATGTAATTAGCATAGTCCGTTGATGTCCAAAGCCTAAGAGCTTCCCGTGCAGACATTTCGCGGAGGCTCTGATTGGAATGCCCATTCTCATGTCAGCTCGTGATTACTATCGACATAGAGATTGGATAGATGAGATATCTTTGGAGGCTATGGTGACGAAATTTTGCAACAGAAAATTTGCCTTTTTCTTTTTTTTAAATAACTATACCTAGTGGAAAAATTGTTGTTGGCCCCTGACTAGATTGTGGCGAGCGCAACGGAGCAGAATGGCGCAGCCGGTCGAAAAAAACAATGGGAGAGCCGTCCTGATCGTCGCAGGTGGGGGACGTTAGTACTCTTCTGTGCTTTGTCGCAGAATAGTTTGTTACAGTCTTACTTATCTGGTCACCCGGACAAATAAAGTTTCGCGGGCGAGTTTGGATCCGTCTACCTCGGACTCCATCAGCCTCATCGTAGTGCACCCGGCCCATGAATTGGAGCAGTCAACTACAGTCTAAAATTTGATGTTTCGGGCAATATACGCTGCTGCGGCTGACAAGGAACCCTTGATTCGATTTCACTCGCCAACGCAGTAGCCTTTTCTTCTCAGCGGATGCACTAAGCACTACTTTCCTTTCATTAGCTATAGGATTGCAAAATGTTGGATCGCTGACACGTTAGTTGCGATTACAGTTATTCTGCGTCTCATTTGCTGCCCCAGTCACATATAGGTGCAGCACAGCGATTTGCTTAGACGGGTATCCTATTGCATTTTTCCAGTGCCTCTATTTATTTTTGTTCGCAAATTTGTCAGTAGACCATGGCGCTTATGTTTCTCGTGCTGCTCATATTAGATTTTCATGCTCATGTTTGAATGAATAAATCTCATTGTAAATAGTGTAGGTCAGAATTTCCTCTGTGGAATTACACAGTTTACCTGCACTCCTACCCTTCATTGTTTTGGAGGGGAAACAAAAACCAAGCCTTAACAATTCTGAAACACCAATCCCTTAATTAAATTTATGTGAAGTTTAGCCTGACGAAGACGGGTTGCTTTGGGGCCCAATTAACTCTGCTTCTTTCCTTGCGTATAATTGATGTGCACCCTCATGAGTGTGGCTTGCATCAAAGTTTCACTCTGCTCTTGCACGGCAGTTAGGGTCGCCACATGCAACCATAGCCTGACTTTCTTCTCTCTTAGATGCGTCAGCCTGAAGCCTGGAGCACCTCTTCCATATAACAACACCTGTTTCCGCATAGATAACAGTCGGGTTTCGTGTTCAGTAAAGACAAGTCCTACGTTCTGAATGTTATAATGTCCCTGAAATTAGTTACAAGATTTTGAAGAGTGAAATCTGTTGGATTGGCCTTAGAACTCCTAACAGCACCGATTACTATAATTTATTTTCATTTTGAGGTTGAAGTTCTTCTAGCCTTGTTTGCTTACAAATAAAATTTGTTTTTGAATGGGATCCCTTCCAGAAACAAAAAGTATTCATTTCCACGATACGAAATTGATACCGATATCTCTACAGTTACGTAGCTACGAAAAGAGACCGTACAGTACTTTATGTAGTGAAAGGCTTTCCGTAGTTCAGTTGACTGGAAACAGAATTATGATAACTTAAAACGGTTCAGGAAATATCTGAGTTGAACGGCTTATCTCAGTCAGTCTGTGGAAACTAAACTATGTTTCAATTTCATCTGTTTCGAAAAATTGCATATTCCACCGTGTATACAGTAACAGGATCTGTGGTAAATGAAGTTAAGTAGGATGAAATGGATGTGAAATGGTTTGAGGGAGGAGGCGCGTTTCTGCTCCTTATTATTTTTGTGTTCCTCGTTTGACTTCTCGCTCAGAATTGTTTCTGCTTGTCGAATTTGTTCTCTGTATATATTCAAATATTTTCGGGAGTTTTAGCTTTATGTCTTTTGCGTGTGTATGCAGAACGGTTAATGCATTATTCATGTCTGTTATTTTGTGTCCTGTTTCGTGCAGATGAGTAGCAACGACTGGTTTATGTAATTCTTCAGTCGAATGCCAGTCACTTAGCTACTAAATCTAATACCAGAGCCGTTTCCTGCCTGTCTGTCTGAGAAATTGCCAAAATAGCACTGCATGTTATACAGGGCGTTACAAAAAGGTACGGCCAAACTTTCAGGAAACATTCCTCACACACAAAGAAAGAAAATAGGTTATGTGGACATGTGTCCGGAAACGCTTCCTTTCCATGTTAGATCTCATTTTATTACTTGTCAGCAAATCACATTAATCATTGAATGGAAACACATAGCAACAGAACGTACCAGCGTGACTTCAAACACTTTGTTACAGGAAATGTTCAAAATGTCCTCCGTTAGCGAGGATACATGCATCCACCCTCCGTCGCATGGAATCTCTGGTGCGCTGATGCAGCCCTGAAGAATGGTGTATTGTATCACAGCCGTCCACAATACGAGCACGAAGAGTCTCTACATTTGGTACAGGGGTTGCGTAGACAAGAGCTTTCAAATGCCCCCATAAATGAAAGTCAAGAGGGTTGAGGTCAGGAGAGCGCGGAGGCCATGGAATTGGTCCGCCTCTATCAATCCATCGGTCACCGAATCTGTTGTTGGGAAGCGTACGAACACTTCGACTGAAATCTGCAGGAGCTCCATCGTGCATGAACCACATGTTGTGTCGTACTTGTAAAGGCACATGTTCTAGCAGCACAGGTAGAGTGTCCCGTATGAAATCATGATAACGTGCTCCATTGAGAGTAGGTGGAAGAACGAAACTAAAATTAGCTCTAACATGGAAGTTAAGCGTTTCCGGACACATGTCCACATAACATCTTTTCTTTATTTGTGTGTGAGGAATGTTTCCTGAAAGTTTGGCCGTACCTTTTTGTAACACTCTGTATATACCAGTTTTCTTAAATTGGTGTTGTTAATCTGCATTATGCGGTAGTGTTATTCCTTATTTACTTTTGGTTGAGAAGTAGATGATGATTACACGTTTCTCCGGAGTTCTCGTTATCCCATATGATATGGTATCTATAAACCTATGAATAGAATGCCATGGTACGAGGTGTGCTACTTTTTTTCAAATTCTTTTAGATTATCTTATCTCTTCTCTGTATTACTAAATAATGATTTGTAATTCTGTCGGTGGTACATATTTTATATATATTTCTTACAGTTTTATGATATGAATTTCATTTAAAAGTGCAAAAGAGGCGGCATCACTGATCTGCGGATCATACACCTATAGGCCGGTGATTTAAGACGTGTGCATTAACGTAAACGACTGGAAATTGTTGTTTCTCTTCCTGTAGATTCTCTGAATATTTTGAAGTGATGTTTTCAATTTTCTATACTTAAGGACACGCAAAGGAAATACATTTTTCAAATGGTTTCTAATTGTATTGTAAACGTCTTGTTGTTCAATTAGTTGAATAAATAGCAGAGTGTTCACTATCTTTTCTCAAAAGGATGGGTATGGGTGCTGTAATCTGTAGCAAAAAAAAAGCGACAAAAAGAAACATACTGAAAGGAGTGACTGGAAATCAATATATGCCGTTATAAATTATTTCCTTTGTAATCTTGGATGGATCTTAGAGTCTTCTGTTTCCCGTAAAGACTTCCAACGGACCTGTAACATTGAGGCGGTGGTATGTCTGGGTTGTGTAACTGACCTCCCTTGTTGTTGCAACAAAGATCTAAGCCACTGGGATGCGGTGAGCAATATAAGCAACACTTAATTAAATGCTGGAAAAATGTGGAGTGAAAATCTGAATTTAATTCTTTCCTGTGTTTGGATACGCAGTATAGGGAAGCGTTATCACATGCAGAAATATCAGGAATGCCAAATCTACCTGCCTCAGGAAATGGGTTGTTGAAAACATGAAAACATTTGAGATAAAGGACGATGGAAGTCGTAACGTTCCCTTGACTCATACAGGCAATTTTCACCGAGTTAGTTACCAACATACGGTTCATTTTGTTTGTAATTCTTTCACACTTTCCAAACTCTACAGAGGATTTCGTTAAGACTTTGGCTGACTAACGCTGCTGGGGGGGTCTAGTTTTTGAACACACAATGTTCGTACGTCGTCGCTTGATATCAAACAAATTCTAAAATAGTTTCTGTCCTTGTCAGACTCGTGAACCGATTCATGTATAACAATTACCAATTTATAATTTAAATTATTAGTATCAGTGAAGCATTTCTAGTGCCACTTGTTCTAACTTTCACAGAGTTCTGGTCAAGTAACGTCACAAAATTTAAAACTGTGTTACGTTCATTTTTTATTTATTTCTTTTATTTTTAAAAGTAACTTTCAGCGTATGCTTTCCATTCTTTTTACGTGCTCAAACAGATGCGAACTTGGATACTCATTAACGAGTTGTATATTCAGTAGGGCAGTATCGACGGTTTACTATGTCTGTACAGTTCGATCCAGAGTTCTTCGGACAGGCACGTTTACCATGAACTTCCACATTTGTTATTCGTTCTACCCATCTACTCTTCACCATTCTTCTACAGTACCACGCTTCCAAAGTTTCTCTTTCCATATTGTCGGAACAGTTTATCCTCCAAATTTCACTTCCATACAAAGAAAGCTACAGTCCAGACAAATACCTTCAGAAAATACTTCCTATCGTATCATATCAGATGGCAACAAATTCCTCTTTATAAACAATGCTTTTCTTGCCATTACCACTCTACATTTTATATCCTCTCTACTCGTGTCATTATCAGTGAATTTGCTGCTTAAATAGCGAAACTCATCTCCTACATTTAGTCTGCTTAACGTCCACGTTTCACTTCCGTACGAAGCTACATTCCTGAATATACCATCAAAAAAGGCCTCCTAAAATTTAAATTGATATTAGCTGGCAACAAATTCTTCTTTATGAGAGATGCTTTTGTTGTCTTTATATCATGTGTATTTTCGTCTTATATTAACTTGCTGCTTAAATAGCAAAACTCGTCACTACTTTTAGTCTTTCATTTCCTACCCCTATTCGCTCAGGATTATCTGTATTAATTCAACTACATTCCATCACTCTTGCTTTATTCCGAAATTTGTCTTATAATCACTTTTAAACACATTATCCATTATATGAATGCGTGTGGTGTCTGTTCTTTCGGACATGCCCGAATAAAGGGACCGTGTTAGATACTAAACTGCAGTGGAACAAATAAATAAGAAGACATACAGTTTATGGCTCTGAGCACTATGGGATTTAACATCTATTGTCATCAGTCCCCTAGAACTTAGAACTACTTAAACCTAACTAACCTAAGGACAGCACACAACACCCAGTCATCACGAGGCAGAGAAAATCCCTGACCCCGCCGGGAATCGAAGCCGGGAACCCGGGCGTGGGAAGCGAGAACGCTACAACACGACCAAGAGCTACGGACACATACAATTTATTGACAGGTGCTGAGGCAGAATGCCGATAGAAAGGCAGACCGCCACGTTTGGTGAGAGATTAGGTAGGCACTTGAAGAGACACAATAGTCCTTTGATATTAAGTGGACGTTATGCGACAAGGCGAATTTCACTGACGAGTTAGCACTATGCCTCCCGAGGTGCCACAGGCAATGGTGCATCCTATCTTGCGCACATAAAATAATTCGCAGGAAAACCAGAGGCCACGAATCACAGCCTTACATTTAAACTGTGTATGTCCTCTCAGGAGTGAAAAAGATACCCTTAACAAAAATTATCAGTATAGAAGGAGGTATGGTCCATCTAATTGTGATGTAAGATGGGAATCATAAACAAATCTGAACCGCTTAGAATAGACCTTTCAGCAGCGCGGGATTAGCCGAGCGGTCTGGGGCGCTGCAGTCATGGACTGTGCGGCTGATCTCGGCGGAGGTTCGAGTCCTCCCTCGGGCATGGGTGTATGTGTTTGTCCTTAGGATAAATTAGGTTAAGTAGTGTGTAAGCTTAGGAACTGATGACCTTAGCAGTTAAGTCCCATAATATTTCACACACATTAAAGGAAAAAAAAGACACTTTCCAATTTTGGGTGCTCCTTAGAAACCCACGTACCTTAATGAAAAAGAGTAGGTCAGTATTACAACAAATAACACAAAATTTTTTGTTGCGAGGTGTGGTACTGAAACGAAAATTGACCTACTTCGGGCACGTTATGAGAAACGATTCGCAAAAAAGACTTTAATGCTGGGGAAGACCGAATGCACAAGGAGAAGAGGACTACAAAGGATGGGGCTGATCGATGGCACCCCAGAAATAATGGACTGAAACCTGCAACTTCTGAGGGAGAAAGTGGCAGACAACGCGGATGTGGGTATGTCTCCCACCAAACATCTGTAGAGATTTATTACCTTTTCAAAGCCACAGTTATTGTATAATGACATTAAAATCTAGGGTAATGTAGCCCCTAATTGGTTGGCGCAGGCACTTGGTGTACAAGCTAATCAGGGGACCATACTGACGTTTGTTTATTCCAGGTTGACGCCCAATGGCAACCCTGACGTGTTTATTAGTTGCTATTGATGTCGTTGCACGTGCTGTATGCGGAGTTCTCTAATCTAGTACTGTCATACTGTCACACCTTTCGGAAAAACAAACATAAAAAGATACACTTACCTCGTGTCACACCTGCACCTCTATCAAAGTAACTTCCTGAGACTATCGCCATTGGGATTTAGAAAGAAGTACGAATATTACATGCCAGACAAAAAATTTTCTTGTTTTTACTTTTTTATATTTTCATTCTGACGTTTACTAGAAATATTAGAACATGAGCATTTAAAGAGAGAAAAACATCCTCAGATGACGTTCCTTAACTTATGAGTAAATGAAATGATCGTATGGCATTTATTGGCCGGGATATCTCCTTCGGGGTTCGGCCGCCGTATTGCAAGTCTTTTTTGTTGACGCCAATTTGGCGACTTGCGTCTCAATGATGATGAAAATGGTGATGAAGGACACACAACACCCAGTGCTCTGCCGGGAATCGAACCCGGCCCCCGTTTCCTGGTAGACGGTAACGCTACCGCTGCGCTATGTAGGCGGACAACTTATGAATGGAGTGCTGTAAATCTGATTTTAAGATATAATGAGTAGCTTCAGTTAAAATAATCTAATGAGGCTGACCTTCCCGATCGGAGAACTTTAGTTATTAAAACTTCAGAGAACAGGGATATTTAGAGACATTGACAGAATGATCACGTTATTACTGATCGCAACAGCAATGACGTGCACTAAATATACAGTTTCTGAAACTAAAACGACGATAAGATGTAGTAACACTAGTCTGAAATATTTCGGACCGTCTTCAAATTATTTTGCCTCAGCTTTGAAGAGATTCTCTGGAATAACCCTAAAGATAAGACAGCAATGTGATTCTTCACATAATTCCTGTAATTTACCGTCTGACTTGATGAGCCATCAAAACTTTTCCTTATAAGTGTGGTAGAGTATTTAAATGTTTATTTTTGTCGTGTTATGTTTCACATTTCTTCATATTCGACACAAACTTTTTTGAATGAAAGTAATTTTTAAGATTGTGCCGTTGTATAGAGTTACTTTCTGTAGTTTCACTTTAGCTCCTTTTGTTTCATTTAAAACGAAATAGCCACAAATGTTCAGTTTGAAACGCTTCCCTTTTGTTAGTTGCCTCTGAGGGTAGTTGGCGTAACAAATTGGCGATACTAGTTCATGACAAATTTTGTTCGTCAGCAACAACTCCCACATACGAGCACACTGAGGATCAGTTGGCGTTGCATACATCTGTCCTGATATGTGAGATTATGGACTTCAGAAAGCCCTACATTACCTTTACGTAATAAACCACTTGGGCGATTACGACATGACATTACGCAGTACGTTTGTAACGCGAAGGATACTGATGAAATAAATGAAGATCCATGAATTAGCACTGATAAGATAATCTCTCTGATGCCATAAATCTATGCTTCTGTGCTTTGTACAACTGTTTTTTCTCATGAACAGTGTGTCGCAGTCTGTGAGAGGGCAGCACGAAGCATGGAACGGTGAAACGAGTTGGAACAATACGCAATGCGAAAGGCCACGTTGTCTCTGTCTGTCCCGTCGCTCCGCTCCGCTATACAAATAGAGGATTCGTTGAGTCCATGGCCTCCAGATTAAACACTACCAGCCCAGCCAATTAACGTCTGCTGAATTCTTGATATCTCTTTAAATACAGCTGGGATGGTATCTGTCTTGCTCCAGCACTATGTTCCGTTCATTGTCGACAACCGAGATACAACTTTAAATGCTGAACCCCTCAGCTGAACGAATGCATGGGCTTATGACTGCACATAAAGGAAGGCATCGGACGTTAGATATGGCGTGGGGCTTTCTGTACTGCTTGCTATTTCGGTTGCTTTTGTATTTCATCTGCCTGTATGTTCAATTTACGACGCAGTTCATTCACAGACCTTCGTGTATATCATGCAGTGATTGTCAATTCTTTGCTGTTTAACTGTGAAAAACTCAGTATGAATGTATCAGCGTATAATTATTAAAATTAACGTACCTGTCTTTATATCCTATTGTGAAGAAATATTTGTCGCGGAGAAATAGTGCACGGTTGTTACCGATCTCGAACTGTGCCCATACACTCTCAGAATTTCATCAGAATCGATTAACTTGGTGGCAGTGAAACAGCAGTTTACCACAAATATATTGTTGGACTTAGCAGCAAACCAGGTATATAAGAGCTCCTGCTCAACCTTTAATAGAGGTGATGTGAGCACTGAAAGAAACTAATGCAGACAAATAAGGACTCAAATGTGTTCAACCAAGTGGTTTAATTTAATTTCTCTTCTGCTTGGTGTACGATATTTTATATAATAACTCAAGGCTATTGTAGTTGTGGAACGGTTCATTTTGGCAAGTTAGCACCTAATGGAACTAACTGTTATCAGAAATTTTACAAATGAATTTTTGTAAATTTGTGGTAAGATCTTACGTGACCAATCTGCTTAGGTCATCGGTCCCTAAGCTTACTCACTAACTTAACTTACTCTATGGACAACACAAACACACCCATGCCCGAGAGAGGACTCGAACCTCCGACGGGAGGAGCCGCGCCGACCGTGACAAGAGGCCAAGACCGCGTGGCTATCCCGCGCGGCTACCCCTCGCGGTCTCCGAATGAATTTGCCATTGCCACAGTCCACGTGTCTCGCCATATATAGGATGTTTAAGTAAGAGCGTGCGAAAAATAAGGGGACATAGAGGATACTCCACTGAACAATTTGAGGTGGTAGCCTAGGGTCGCAGAAGCCAGCTTATGGAGATAATAGGAATAAAATCACATTACTGTGTACATTTTCATTTACATTAGTTACAGTCGACTGCAAATAAAATCATTGACAAAGAGCATAACATTCTTACAGTATCTTACAAAGTGTGCTGAAACTGACGGCAGTCAGTCTCGATGCAAGCATGTCATCGGTGAACAAGACTCTGACGCACCCTGACAGATGACCCTGGTGTGTTTCGAATCCCATCACTGGCAGCTAGAATTCTTCCAACTAATTTTGTCTCCGTATCCTTTGCGGTCCCGTACACAAGTCACTTTAGACATTCCCGTTGGAAACAATCAAGGAGATTCAAGTCGGTGACCCCGCAGGTCATAGAATAGGATGTCGCCTTCCAATCCAGCGACTAGGAAATACAGCATTGAGATGGTGACGCACATCCACACAGTAATTGCAGGAAATAAAGAATGTATATGCAAATAAAGAGCACAGTACGTTTTAAACTTGTACGCTTGCTGGTTGTAAATAAGGTGGAAAACAGTAATCCAAGACAAAGCATTAGACTGGTTTATTTCCATATCCCTTAAAGCTGACTTCTCTGACTCCAGGTTCCCTTCCTCAAACGGGTCAGTGGAGCGTTCTCTATGTCTTGTTAAATTTTTGCACGCTCTTACGGAAACAGTAGCATCGACTACACTACAACCATCCCCCAAACCATACTAGGTTGCTGGCAAAGGATGCAAACGAAGTATTGGGGAGGAGGAAGAGGAGATTAGTGTTTAACGTCCCATCGAGAACGAGGTCATTAGAGGCGGTGCACTAGCTCGGATTAGGGAAGGATGGGTAAAGAAAGTGACAGCGCCCTTTAGAAGGAACCATCCCGGCATTTGCCTTAAGTGATTTAGGGAAATAAGCGAAAACGTAAATCAGTATGGTCGGACACGTGTCAAACGCACATAGTGACTTGTACAATTTAATTTATAAGGTGGGTAAGGCTGCTCCAGGGCGTTTTTCAGGTCCATCGTGTCCTGTGTACTAAAGCTGTTAAGTGACTCTCCGGTGCTCCTTCTTACATGTTTGTGGACGGCAGCACACGCAAGGGTAATTTTTCTTCCTTCTCCACAAAAAAATAGTTACCTGTCCTAAGTACTTTGTCTGGTCCTGCCTCAAAGTGTTATAGGTTTCAAAACCAGCATGTAATCTTATTTCTCCACGATTCTCTATTCTTTCGTTCTCTCAACACTTGCTGAAAGGTAAATGCAACAAGATATATAAGGCACCAGGGTAATGTACGCTCTCTCCTCATTTCTCCGCAAGGTAAATCTGTCTTGTGATTGCATTTCTGGAATCTTAAGTCAGAGGTATGGAAACATACAGAAACTTTAGGGAATGACGAGATATGCTTGAAGATCTTTAAGTCTATTGATACTGCAATAACGAATAGTTCAGTAGGCAGTACAGTTGAAGGGGAAAATCTCTAAAGAGAGCGAACACAGAAGCTGGACAGAAAAACTTCTTACTAGGACGCTAACTGTGAAGAAAACCTGGTTAATAAAAGAAGTACTTCAGCTGATCGACGTAAGAAGGAAGTACGAAAACGTTCAGAGAAATTCAGGAATGTAGTCATACTAGTCATTTAGGAATGAAATAAATACGAAATGTAAGGAAGCTAAGGTGAAATGGCTGCATGAAACATGTGAAGAAGTTGAAAAAGAAGTGATGGTCAGATGTGTGTCTCAACACATGCAAAAGTCAATACAACGTTTTGTGAAATTAAAAGTAAGGAAAAAAATTGGGAATTTGTGGTAAGGTCTTATGGGACCAAATTGCTGAGGTCATCGATCCTTAAACCTACACTCAACTTAATCTAACTTAAACCAACGTATGCTATGGACACCACACACACCCAAGCCCGAAGAAGGACTAGAACTTCCGACGGGGGAACCGCACGGACCGTGACAAAACGCTAAATGTAAGGGAATGTTAAATGCAGAGGAGAGAGTGGATACGTGGAAAGAGTACACTAGAGGCCTCTAAGACGGGGAAGACTTGTCTAATGTTATAGAATAGAAACAGAAGTCTATATAGAAGAGATATGGTACCTAGCATTACAATCAGAATTTACAAGACCTTTGGACAACTTTAAGTCAGAAGGACGTTCCCTGGAATTTCTAAATTCATTGCTGAAATTGGCAACAAAACGACTATTCATATTGGTATGTTGAATGTACGAAGCTGGCGACATGCCACAGACTATCGGAAAAATATCAAAAATGGTTCAAATGGCTCTGAGCACTATGGGACTCAACTGCTGTGGTCATCGGTCCCCTAGAACTTAGAACTACTTAAACCTAACTAACCTAAGGACATCACACACATCCACGCCCGAGGCAGGATTCGAACCTGCGACCGTAGCAGTAGCACGGTTCCTGACTGCGCGCCTAGAACCACGAGACCACCGCGGCCGGCGCGGGAAAAATATCGTCCACTCAAGTCCGAATATAGCAATAGCCGACAAGTGCAAGAATAATCGCACAATAAGCTTAACAGCTCCAGCATCCCGCTTACTGACGAGAATAATATACAGCAGAACGGAAAAGAAAAACTGAAGCTCAGTTAGATGAGGATCAGTTAGGCTTTAGGGAAGGTAAAGACACCAGAGGAGTAGTTCTGACGCGGCTGATAATGGAATCAAGTATGAAGAAAAATGAAACACGTTCATAAGTTTTGTCGACCTGAAAAAAGTGTTCGACAATGTAAAATGGTGCAAGATGTTCGAAGTTCTGAGAAAAATAGGGGTAAGCTACAGAGAAGGTACGTAAAAAACAATATCCACAAGAACTAACAGGGATTAATGAGACTGGTAGATTAAAAACGAGGTGCTCGCATTAGACAGGATGTATGATATAAAAGTAGGCTTTCGCTTCAACTGTCCCCCTACTCATCGAAGAAGCACTGGCGGAAATAAAAGATAGTTTTAATCATGGTATTCAAATTCAGGGTGAAAGGATATAGATTATGAGATTCGCTGATGACATTGCTATCCTCAGTGACATTGAAGAAGAATTACAGGAGCTGTTGAGTGGAATGAACTGCCTAAAGAGTACAGAATGTGGACTAAAAATGAATCGAAGAAAGTAATGAGAAGTAGCAGTAATTAAAATTGCGAAAAAGTTAATGTCAGTAATGTGGAGCACGGAGTGAGCGAAGTCAAGGTATTCTGCTACCTAGGCAGAAAAATAACAAACGATAGACTCAATATGTAAGACGTAAAAAATAGACTAAAATTCGCAAAAAGGACATTACCAGCCAAGAGAAGTGAACTAGTATGACACATAGGCCATACTTTTAGGAAAAAATTTAGTTGAGTACATATTGTGAGCACAGGATTGTGTGTTAGTGAAACATGGACTGTGGGAAAATCTGAACAGGAATGAATCGAAGAATCTGAGACGCGATGTGACAAACGACTGTTGAAAACTAGGTGGAGTGACAGCGTAAGGAATAAGTATGTTCTGCACAGAACTGGCGAGGAAAGTAATGTGTGGAAAACATTGCAAGAAGAAGGAAAAAATAACAGGCTTGGTACTGGCGGGAAATGTAGAGGGTAAAAACTGTATAGGAACACGGAGATTGGAATGCATCCAGCAAATAATTATAGTTGCTACTCTCAGATGGAAAGGTTGGCACAAGAGTGCAATCCGTGGTGGGCCGCATCAGAGCAGTCAGAAGACTGGTGACCCCCCAAAATACGGTGTTGGAAAACCCGTGGTATTCGAAATACCTTCCATTCGTGTCGGAGTGGATAAATACGGACCCACAGTGGCTGTCAAGAGAGTCTTACACCAGTTTTCTGGAAAACAGTGGCAAGCTGCGGTAACGCTAATGAATGCGGACGACGAACCCGCACTCTTCTCTTCAAAGCAGACAACAGAGGCTCATTAAGATTGAGATATGATAACTGTGGTGGCCAGGAGGTAAGCGACAGTTCATCATCACGCTTACGAGAGCCCTCCTGGACAATGCTCACTGTGTCTTAGAACACAGCAACACCATTAGGGAACGAACATTGTACCACGGGAAGCACTTGATTAGCCAAAATGGTCATATAAACATCAGCAGTTATGCGACCTAACAGAATACCCATGGAGTCCATGTAATACCTCAATACGGATCCCAAATCATCACGTAACCACTTCCATGTTTCCCTCTTGTGACGTAAACTCGGAAAGAATCTGGAAACAATGTGAAACTAGAGTCAGCCGACCAAATGAATTCCTTCCATTGCTCCATACTCCAGGTTTTATGGCTTCGCCACTACGTTTTCCTGTCACGCGAAATTGCATCACTGACGAGTAGTTTTCGAATTCCAGCTTACTTTGCAATTTCCAGCTTATGGGGGTCCTGTCGTGTTGTTTTTGTGATGACAGCATTCTCAAGTGCGTCATTCAGCTCTGGAGTGACTATCGCAGTTGTCGTACTCTTATTTATCGTCACAGTCACCTTCGATGATCATCCGTCACAATCTCTCAACACACACTCGTTGGCCATATAAATCTTCGCTGAGGTTCCTCTCGAAACACAAAACAATTCGGCTATTTTCGTTATGGAAGCGCCCACGATACGAAAACCCACAATCTGCCAACGTTAGAATTCTCTTGGCTCCTCCATAATGCTCTCATAACTACACAGAACACTGTTAAGACCACGACTGACACTTGCAGTTTATTGAGTACGACATATTGATCCAATACTACAACGCAGCCTGGAGGTTTGCATCTTCAGTTACATTGAAGCACGCGGTGTTTCCATAATTTAGTGTAATCTCTGAAGGTCACACGGAAGTTCCTCGAACTGGGGTCTGACTGTCGTCATGCGGAAAGCGGCCGTCATGGAACGAGGCACAGGGTGCGGTGTTTCTGTCCCAGCATGTCGTTACTAACGCTGCTGGCACTTTAGGTACGGCACTGGTCCTTGCTTCGACCGACGCCATCACGCTCCTTTGTCGATAGGAAAATCTGGACCACGGGACTGCTGTTGATGATGTGGCTGAAACGGTTGGTTACAAGTGCTTTAACACTTCAAATTCTTCATCTTAACTCCGAGTTAAACTCTTCTGAAAACTTGAATTGATAGTGTGCCTTTTTCTATACAATCGGTTCACTGTCTCACAACACAGGAATTCCTAGTTAACATTATTTTTCTTCAGTTCGTTCTTTTCCGTCCATTTTTCAGCTGATTGTTCCACCTCGTGGGAATGGAATGAGGATCAGGAAAACATCCAGTCAACGTACCCTTGCTAGTCTTCCCACTTAATTTTTCCATGCTAATGACACTAACTTTTGTCCCTGCATTCACTGGGACTGATCATCCAAAAAACACACTCTTAGTTAACCAATACAAACACTATCATCCAGTCTTATGGACTAAAAACAAAAAGAAAAAAAAACAGTTACTTCCTGACCAATGTGCAATAATTTAGGTCAATGTACATGCAAACAATCCGGTTGCCTTATCATTATGACGTAACAAACGAGAAAAACCACGTAAAAAGTAAAAAGGCAGCGGCACCATTGTTATGATCGATTTCCCAGACAAACTGACCAGGAAAAACTCAGTTGTTCTATGACTCAGTTATATCTTTACATGCACATAGTACGAGGTGCTTTCAGTAAGTAATGCAACCCATTTCTGAATGCAGGTTACTTTTAATTAGGATTCCAATACAGCATGTTATTCACCGCTCTTTTGTCTACATAAAGCTGTGTTTCAACATATTCTCCGTTCAATTCGAAGTCCTCACGCCACCTTACTAAAAGGGCCTGTATGCTCGCATGCGATCTCTTGCCTTGCAGCATATGTACCTGCCCCATCATCCACATAATGATTCACACGGAATACATCCTTCATTGGACTAAGTATACAGAAATTTGTAAGTGTGCGATCCGGACCGTCGGGTGGAAGAGGAAGAACAGTCCAATGTAGTTTTGTGAGCTCCTCTCGGGTGCGGGGACTTGCTTGAGAACTTGTCGCGGAGAAGGGGAAGTTGGTTTACATTTTTGTGGCAACTAACATTCGAAATCATTTCTTCAGATTCATAAGAATAACACAGTACAGTTCAGAATTGATCGTGGCACCACGAGGGATGACATCGAACAGAAAAATCCCTTCAGAGTCCGTCACTATCACCTTATCGTTTGAGGTTGCGGCTTTGAACTATTTCTTCGGAGAAGAGATGGGGTAGCGCCACTCCATGGGTTGTCGTTTTATTTCCAGTTCGAAGTGCTGAATCTGTGTTTCATCGCTTGTGACAATGCACGATAAGATTTTCTCACGCTCAGACTAATAAAGCGCAAGTACTTCCTCGCAGACGACACACGGTCGCTCTTTATGGTCTTCTGTTGGGCTATGAGGAACCAAGCGGGCACATAGGTTTGAGTTCACCAGCAGGTGGACGAGAGTGTCTGCATTACTGACGGAGACGTCCAGCTGGGGAGGGAGGTATTTAATATTTCACTGTGATCCGTCCATCACTTCAAATGAGAGTGTCCGCACGTTCTAACATCGTAAGAGTCACAGCTGTGACGATGATGTATGGTTTGTTGGCCGTTCAACTGCGCAGTCATCAGCACCCGTACGAAGTCCCAATTTCTACACAGTCCAGTCTAGCCGCAGTCACAAATGATGATGATGAAACGATAAGGACAACACAAACACCCAGTCCCTGGGCAGAGAAAATCCCCTACCCGGCCGGGAATTGCTCTCGGGACCACATTATTCAGAGGCAGCAACGCAAGCCCCGAGATTTATTTATTTATTTATTTATTTTTTATTATTAAGAATGACCTGAGAGAATGATCAGAGGCAAAGAGGGCAGGGGTCGTCTTCCGAGGCCTGGCCTCAATGTCACATTCCCACCCTCCCAGATCCCAGGGAGAAAAGGGGTTCGACAGGATCAAGAGAACTTTATTGGATCAATTCATTTAATTATGAGTATGCATACGTATGTATTTATTCATGTACATATTTATTTTTATATTTTCATTTTTTTACTCTTGTATCAGTTATTTTTAACTGGGTCCTAAAACCGCCACCCGAAGCTTCCGAGTCGTCTCTGCGTATTGAATGTAAGGGGACTTCCTCTAAACCGTTTTCTCTGAGGATCAGTCCTGTTCCGTGGATCAATTTCAAGTGTGCCTTCTAGTACTCGGAACACCCCAATGGGCAGGAGGATCCTCGAGTAATGCGCCTAAGTAATTCGATGGTCGTGTGCGGTACAATGCATGGTGGTGGAACGCCTCATGAATCGTCATCAGGTGGACGCTCAGATCCAGAACGTTTTTGAGCGCGGCTTGCTAAATGTAATACAGCACCATGCCGTTCAGCCAGTTGACGGCGTTCGTTCTGATAGTGGGAAATTAAACGATATCTGGGTGTAGGAGTTGTCCGGCGTGATAGACTCTGGCTGTTGTCGCAACAGGAGCGCCAACATACGTTGTACAAGAACCCAGTAGCTGCCTGTCACAGCACATGTCAGGCGGTGGACGTCCTAATCGACGACTGCACAGTGGGTAAACAAAGGGTCGTCAGTGAGATGGATGAAATGGAGGCGCTGGCGTGTGGCTAATTTTCCATTCACCAACACGTACCACAAGGAACGAGCGTATGTGGGCAGATACGGTGTGTGGACGGCTCGGCACACCCTGGTCCAACGGATGGTTGGGTGTTGTTTTTCGACGTTGTTCTACATCTACATCTACATTTATACTCCGCAAGCCACCCAACGGTGTATGGCAGAGGGCACTTTACGTGCCACCGTCATTACCTCCCTTTTCTGTTCCAGTCGCGTATGGTTCACGGGAAGAACGACTGTCGGAAAGCCTCCGTGCGTGGTCTAATCTCTCTAATTTTACATTCGTGATCTCCTCGGGAGGTATAAGTAGGGGGAAGCAATATATTCAACACCTCATCCAGAAACGCACCCTCTCGAAACCTGGCGAGCAAGCTACACCGCGATGCAGAGCGCTTCTCTTGCAGAGTCTGCCACTTGAGTTTGGTAAACATCTCCGTAACGCTATCACGGTTACCAAATAACCCTGTGACGAAACGCGCCGCTCTTCTTTGGATCTTCTCTATCTCCTCCGTCAACCCGATCTGGTACGGATCCCACACTGATGAGCAATACTCAAGTATAGGTCGAACAAGTGTTTTGTAAGCCACCTCCTTTGTTGATGGACTACATTTTCTAAGGACTCTCCCAATGAATCTCAACCTGGTACCCGCCTTACCCACAATTAATTTTATATGATCATTCCACTTCAAATCGTTCCGTACGCATACTCCAAGATATTTTACAGAAGTAACTGCTACCCGTGCTTGTTCCGCTATCATATAATCATACAATAAAGGGTCCTTCTTCCTATGTATTCGCAATACATTACATTGGTCTATATTAAGGGTCAGTTGCCACTCCCTGCACCAAGTGCCTATCCGCTGTAGATCTTCCAGCATTTCGCGACAATTTTCTAATGCTGCAACTTCTCAGTATACTACAGCATCATCCGTGAAAAGCCGCATGGAACTTCCGACACTATCTACGAGGTCATTGATATATATTGTGAAAAGCAATGGTCCCATAACACTCCCCTGTGGCACGCCAGAGGTTACTTTAACGTCTGTAGACGTCTCTCCATTGATAACAACATGCTGTGTTCTGTTTGCTAAAAACTCTTCAATCCAGCCACACAGCTGGTCTGATATTCCGTAGGCTCTTACTTTGTTTATCAGGCGACAGAGCGGAACTGTATCGAACGCCTTCCGGAAGTAAAGGAAAATAGTATCTACCTGGGAGCCTGTATCTAATATTTTCTGGGTCTCATGAACAAATAAAGCGAGTTGGGTCTCACACGATCGCTGTTTCCGGAATCCATGTTGATTCCTACAGAGTAGTTTCTGGGTTTCCAAAAACGACATGATACGCGACCAAAAAACATGTTCTAAAATTCTACAACAGATCGACGTCAGAGATATAGGTCTATAGTTTTGCGCATCTGCTCGACGACCCTTCTTGGAGACTGGGACTACCTGTGCTCTTTTCCAATCATTTGGAACCTTCCGTTCCTCTAGAGACTTGTGGTACACGGCTGTTAGAAGGGGGGCAAGTTCTTTCGCGTACTCTGTGTAGAGTCGAATTGGTATCCCGTCAGGTCCAGTGGACTTTCCTCTGTTGTGTGATTCCAGTTGCTTTTCTATTCCTTGGACACTTATTTCGATGTCAGCCATTTTTTCGTTTGTGGGAGGATTTACAGAAGGAACTGCAGTGCGGTCTTCCTCTGTGAAACAGCTTTGGAAAAAGGTGTTTAGTATTCCCGCTTTACGCGTGTCATCCTCTGTTTCAATGCCATCATCATCCAGGAGTGTCTGGATATGCTGTTTCGAGCCACTTACTGATTTAACGTAAAACCAGAACTTCCTAGGATTTTCTGTCAAGTCTGTACATAGAATTTTACTTTCGAATTCACTGAACGCTTCACGCATAGCCCTCCTTACGCTAACTTTGACATCGTTTAGCTTCTGTTTGTCTGAGAGGTTTTGGCTGCGTTTAAACTTGGAGTGAAGCTCTCTTTGCTTTCGCAGTAGTTTCCTAACTTTGTTGTTGAACCACGGTGGGATTTTCCCGTCCCTCACAGTTTTACTTGGCATGTACCTGTCTAAGACGCATTTTACGATTGCCTTGAACTTTTTCCATAAACACTCAACATTGTCAGTATCGGAACAGAAATATTCGTTTTGATCTGTTAGGTAGTCTGAAATATGCCTTCTATTACTCTTGCTAAACAGATAAACCTTCCTCCCTTTTTATTAATATTCCTATTAACTTCCATACTCAGGGATGCTGCAACGGCCTTATGATCACTGATTCCCTGTTCTGCACTTACAGAGTCGAAAAGTTCGGGTCTGTTTGTTATCAGTAGGTCCAAGATGTTATCCCCACGAGTCGTTTCTCTGTTTAATTGCTCGAGGTAATTTCCGGATAGTGCACTCAGTATAATGTCACTCGATGCTTTGTCCCTACCAACCGTCCTAAACATCTGAGTGTCTCAGTCTATATTTGGTAAATTGAAATCTCCACCTAAGACTATAACATGCTGAAAAAATTTATGTGAAATGTATTCCAAATTTTCTCTCAGTTGTTCTGCCACTAATGCTGCTGAGTCTGGAGGTCGGTAAAAGGAGCCAATTATTAACCTAGCTCGGTTGTTGAGTGTAACCTCCATCCGTAATAATTCACAGGCACTATCCACTTCTACTTCACTACAGGATAAACTACTACTAACAGCGACAAACACGCCACCACCGGTTGCATGCAATCTATCCTTTCTAAACACCGTCTGTTATGGGGTTGTCATGCCTGACAGATGCGGTAGTAATCTCTCGTACTCAGCACCCTCGTCGCCGGTAGATCCTCGGTCATGTAGCTCAGTTTTAGCAGGAAATAGCGAATGTGAGCAAGAGACGGAGCTATATGGCCGACGGCGACGGGTGGACAAAGATCTTGCAGCGCGACCATCTGTATCAGTGTCCCCATCAAGCTGTTTTTTGTCGTGGTCCATGCGAGTCGCATCGTCCGTAGGTACAATGCCCGCGCATGGTTGAGGACGTGAGTCAACCCCAGGCCACTGGCAGTCGAGGCCTCAAAGTAGTGTAGCTAGATGACCTGCACGCTCAAATTGTCCGTACGCCGCCTGGAAGCTGTGGGCCATGGCGACTGTTAGCGGAAGGATGAGTGCAAAATAGTTAAGTTTGGACGCTAAGTGCTGACGTAACGCGTTCGGAGAATCATATCCATATTGCGGAATCTGCTACCACAGAGCAGCGCCCGTGTCCTTTGTAGTAGCCGGCGATATGTGGCTGTCGCAGTTCGGCTAACTGAACTGGAGAACTGCACCCCAATACGTTCAGTGAGGGAACCTTTTAGAAGGGGATCGCTGTCGGGTAGAGAAGATCTCTCCCGACATTCGTGTATGTCGTTTTGCGCATGCTGACGGCGCTGCCCGATACCGCACCGTAGCGGCACAACCACTGAAGCGTATCTTGGATTTCGTCACCAGATGGCACCAAGAGCTCCATGTCGTCAGCGAAGGCAGCACATCGGAAGGTCACGTCTCGAATGCAGATGCCTTCCAGTCATCGGCGAAGGCAGGTTCGAGGGCCGCCGCGAATAGATAAAGAACATCCCCGTCCAAGAGTGATGCGTTCAGTCTGGTGCCTGTTGATCATAATCCGGAAGTGCGCCCCGTAGATTAAGCGTAAGATCACTCTCTCTGACGCCGGCGAGAGGCCCATGCGTTCGAGCACGGCGCAAATGAAAATGTGGTCGATACGATCAAATGCCGGATCAAAATCTATGTCGAATATGGCGCCTCGGAGGCGGCAGGCTGCAGCCAGCGCCGTGACGCCGCGGTATGCGCCGAGTGCCCTGCAGACGTTGTTGTAACCGCCCAAACATGTCTCGTCAGCGTGGATGGTGTCCGGTGGTGGTCTGAATACCTGTACGGAGGACATGGGCCAAAAGTATATAATCCGCGTTCAGGAACGTAAGAGGACAATAGTCGTGACAACGGTGAGACCGGCTCGCTTTGAGAACTGGTATCGTGATGCCTTCAATGAAATCTGTGCGAACGGTAAAATCGTCGCGGAGGAGGTCTTGAAACATCTGAATCCGCTGAGTGCCCATCAGGGGATGGAAGGCTCGGTGGAATTAGTTCGGTAAGCCGTCTGGGCCTGGTGACTTGTTAGGGGCGCCGCGTGCCAACGCCGCTGTTAAGTCTTCAGCAGTTCTGGGAGCCAGCAGGGCATCGTCCTGGGCCACTACTCTGGAGTCAGGTAGATCACACAAGATGTCTTTGTACTCGCGAACAGTCTGTGGGTCCTCGGAGGAAAACGTCCTGTAATGCTGGGTGAATGCTGTAGCGATGGCACACTGCGAGTCGACGCGCCCACTCTCTATCGCCTCTACTGTTGTTATTAGGTGCCGCTTGCGGTGGCGTCTCTCTTATAACGTGGTAAATAGATGCACCCTCGCCCGGACTTGGGCTCGGTTAAGCATTTCCTCGGTGAGACGGAGTAGGCGAGCTTTGAGACGATTAACCACTGTCTGCCGTTCACGTGATAGGGGCAGGGTCGTTAGTTCCCTCAGCGCAGTGAAAAATAAAAAAAAAATAAAATTGCAACCAAGACTGTTTTTAACCAATACTGTTAAGCACTGGTTTGTTGTTATGCCACATATAGACTGGAAGAATTTCTAAAAAAATTCCGACGTCGCCCGACGCCAACACGCTCTGTCACGGCCATGTACCATGAGTGTCCGTCGGAGGGCTGGCTTGGCCCTGTAGAGCCACCAATGTAAGGTGGAAGGATGCGCATGGAAATTCCGGAGGCAGCGGTCCCACGTAGCAGCGATCTCCAGCCGACATGCGTCCTCGTACGGGTAGGGAACGTTCAGCGTCCATGGACCACAGCTGCGGTATGTGTCGGGGGAGTGTGACCTAGAAGATGTATGCCGAATGATCGGTGAAGGCTGTCGGCCACAGTTCCGCGTCCCTTGTCGCGGCGCGGAGTCCTCGTGAGACGTATATTCGGTCGAGGCGGCTGGCAGAGTGGTCGATGAAATACGTATAGCCACGGCGGTCCCCATGATGGAGACATCACGTGTCGTGTAGCGCCAGATCTCGCACGAGTACCCATAGCGTCGGGTATGTGTAGTGGTGCGGTGTTTGGTCTTCTGAATCCAAGACGCTATTAAAATCGACACCTATAACATGTTGTTCCGTATTCCCATTCATGAGGGGAGCAATTTCTTCTGAATAAAAGGTGGCCCTTTCTCTGCGACGAGATGAACCGGAGTGCATGTAAACATTGTCAACGCGGACTGCTCCGACAGTGACGGCAGCACCTCTTGCAGACGGCAGATACTTAACTTCCGATGCCTCGATGCCGTCGTGTAACAGGATGGCGGTTTCGCCAGCACAATCGCTTGATGGGATGCTGTAGGCTGTGTATCCATAAATGTTCAATTGCCGCTCTGGATGGACTTCTTGAAGGAGAGTGATATCCAGATCCGCGGCCCGGCGCATGTCATGGAACATGTACGTTTTCATGACAGAGCGTATGCCGTTAACATTGACTGCGCCCACACGGTAGGATTGAGACATGTAAATGTGGAATGAATAGATACAAATGGCGGCCTCTCGGTGATAATGGGGCCGCTTGGCTACCCATCTCTGCGGCAGATATCTTTAACGCGGCCGCATCTGCAGGTGTTAGGCTCTCCCCATCAGGGCGCCAGTCCCGTGTGGCGAAGGAGTATAAAGGGTGTATTGTGCATCTCCTGCCTCCATTTCAGCAGCCCAGTCACCGAGCGAGAAGGGGTCGGTGATGAAACGTTTTCATGGGCATTGTGCTCCATCAGTTGATCTCTGTCCTGAGGGGCATCAGTCATGGGAAGGTCTGGGCTTGATCAGGCCATCGTCCTTTCCATGATGTCGGATGCCTGCCTTGGGGCGATGCTGACAGATTCCGCAGAGACGGTGTCGGCAGCATGCTCCCTGTCTTCGGCCTGTTGGTCGTCTTTCGTCAAGAGGCGGTATTTCTTATGACGCTTCGGCGACCGTTGTTTCCGCTCCCGTCGAAGGGCTTGGGTCAGTACCTTCATCCATGCAGTCGGCGTCCGGAACCGACGCCCCTGGTACGACGACGGTGGTGTTGATGGTAGTAGTGGTGGTGGTGTTGGTTTTATTTATTTATTTTATTTATTTATATATTGTTCCATGGGACCAAATTAAGGAGAAGTCTCCATGGTCATGGAACGAGTCAATACATGAAATTATAACACGATAGTAGAAACAGATAAAATGAAATATAAGATACGTATTCAGGCGACAATTCGTAAGTTTAAATAAAGAAAATCAACAATGTAACAATGGAATTTGCTTAATTTTTCAGCTCTTTCAGGAGCTCCTCGAGAGAATAGAAGGAGTGAGTCATGAGGAAACTCTTCAGTTTAGACTTAAAAGCGTTTGGGCTACTGCTAAGATTTTTGACTTCTTGTGGTAGCTTATTGAAAATGGATGCAGCAGAACAGTGCACTCCTTTCTGCACAAGAGTCAAGGAAGTGCATTCCACATGCAGATTTGATTTCTGCCTAGTATTAATTGAGTCAAAGCTGCTAACTCTTGGGAATAAGCTAATATTGCTAACAACAAACGACATTAAAGAAAATATATACTGTGAGGGCAATGTCAGAATTCCAAGACTATTGAACAGTGGTCGACAAGAGGTTCTCGAACTTACACCACATATAGCTCGAACAGCCCGTTTTTGAGCCAAAAATACCATTTTTGAATCAGAAGAATTACCCCAAAAAATAATACCATACGGCATAAGCGTATGAAAATATGCGAAGTAGACTATTTTTCGTGTTGAACTGTCACTTATTTCAGATAGTGCTCTAATGGTAAATAAAGCAGCTTTTAGTTTCTGAAGAAGATCCTGAACATGGGCTTTCCACAACAGCTTACTATCTATCCGAACGCCTAGGAACTTGAATTGTTCCGTCTCGCTTATAATATGCCCATTCTGTCTGATCAAAATATTAGTTCTTGTTGAATTGTGAGTTAGAAACTGTAAAAATTGAGTCTTACTGTGATTTAGCATCAAATTATTCTCCACAAGCCACGAACTTATTTGATAATGTTTCAATATTACACACAAGATCCTTCACTACCAAGCTGGTGTCATCAGCAAACAGAAATATTTTTGAATCACCTGTAATACTAGAAGACATATCATTTATATAAATAAGAAATAGCAGTGACCCCAGCACCGACCCTTGGGGAACGCTCCACTTAACAGTGCCCCATTGGGACTGAAAATCACTACCACTCTCATTATTGCGGAGAATTACTTTGTGCTTTCTGTTCTTAAAGTAAGAGGCGAACCAATTGTAAGCTACTCCCCTTACTCCATAATGGTCCAATTTCTGCAGTAATATTTTGTGGTGAACGTAGTCAAAAGCCTTCGTCAAATCAAAGAAAACACCTAGAGTTCGCTACCTTTTATTTAATCCGTCCAAAACCTCACGGAGAAAAGAGAATATAGCATTTTCAGTTGTTAAACGCATTCTAAAACAAAACTGTACATTTGACAGCAAATTATGTGAATTTAAAGTCTCCAGTACCCTTGTAGCTTTGAGGGATGAAGTAGTGAAGGCAGCAGAGGATCAAGTAGGTATAAAGACGAGGGCTAGTAGAAATCCTTGGGTAACAGAAGAAATATTGAATTTAATTGATGAAAGGAGAAAATATAAAAATGCAGTAAGTGAAACAGGCAAAAAGGAATACAAACGTCTCAAAAATGAGATCGACAGGAAGTGCAAAATGGCTAAGCAGAAATGGCTAGAGGGCAAATGTAAGGATGTAGAGGCCTATCTCACTAGGGGTAAGATAGATACCGCTTACAGGAAAATTAAAGAGACCTTTGGAGATAAGAGAACGACTTGTATGAATATCAAGAGTTCAGATGGAAACCCAGTTCTAAGCAAAGAAGGGAAAGCAGAAAGGTGGAAGGAGTATATAGAGGGTCTATACAAGGGCGATGTACTTGAGGACAATATTATGGAAATGGAAAAGGATGTAGATGAAGATGAAATTGGAGATACGATACTGCGTGAAGAGTTTGACAGAGCACTGAAAGACCTGAGTCGAAACAAGGCCCCCGGAGTAGACAATATTCCATTGGAACTACTGACGGCCGTGGGAGAGCCAGTCCTGACAAAACTCTACCATCTGGTGAGCAAGATGTATGAAACAGGCGAAATACCCTCAGACTTCAAGAAGAATATAATAATTCCAATCCCAAAGAAAGCAGGTGTTGACAGATGTGAAAATTACCGAACTATCAGCTTAATAAGTCACAGCTGCAAAATACTAACACGAATTCTTTACAGACGAATGGAAAAACTAGTAGAAGCCAACCTCGGGGAAGATCAGTTTGGATTCCGTAGAAACACTGGAACACGTGAGGCAATACTGACCTTACGACTTATCTTAGAAGAAAGATTAAGGAAAGGCAAACCTACGTTTCTAGCATTTGTAGACTTAGAGAAAGCTTTTGACAATGTTGACTGGAATACTCTCTTTCAAATTCTAAAGGTGGCAGGGGTAAAATACAGGGAGCGAAAGGCTATTTACAATTTGTACAGAAACCAGATGGCAGTTATAAGAGTCGAAGGACATGAAAGGGAAGCAGTGGTTGGGAAGGGAGTAAGACAGGGTTGTAGCCTGTCCCCGATGTTGTTCAATCTGTATATTGAGCAAGCAGTAAAGGAAACAAAAGAAAAATTCGGAGTAGGTATTAAAATTCATGGAGAAGAAATAAAAACTTTGAGGTTCGCCGATGACATTGTAATTCTGTCAGAGACAGCAAAGGACTTGGAAGAGCAGTTGAATGGAATGGACAGTGTCTTGAAAGGAGGATATAAGATGAACATCAACAAAAGCAAAACAAGGATAATGGAATGTAGTCTAATTAAGTCGGGTGATGCTGAGGGAATTAGATTAGGAAATGAGGCACTTAAAGTAGTAAAGGAGTTTTGCTATTTGGGAAGCAAAATAACTGATGATGGTCGAAGTAGAGAGGATATAAAATGTAGGCTGGCAATGGCAAGGAAAGCGTTTCTGAAGAAGAGAAATTTGTTAACATCCAGTATTGATTTAAGTGTCAGGATGTCATTTCTGAAAGTATTCGTATGGAGTGTAGCCATGTATGGAAGTGAAACATGGACGATAAATAGTTTGGACAAGAAGAGAATAGAAGCTTTCGAAATGTGGTGCTACAGAAGAATGCTGAAGATTAGATGGGTAGATCACATAACTAATGAGGAAGTATTGAATAGGATTGGGGAGAAGAGAAGTTTGTGGCACAACTTGACCAGAAGAAGGGATCGGTTGGTAGGACATGTTCTGAGGCATCAAGGGATCACCAATTTAGTATTGGAGGGCAGCGTGGAGGGTAAAAATCGTAGGGGGAGACCAAGAGATGAATACACTAAGCAGATTCAGAAGGATGTAGGTTGCAGTAGGTATTGGGAGATGAAAAAGCTTGCACAGGATAGAGTAGCATGGAGAGCTGCATCAAACCAGTCTCAGGACTGAAGACCACAACAACAACAACAGTACCCTTCTATATACAACCTTCTCGATAACTTTAGCAAACACCGATGGCATAGAAATAGGTCTATAATTGTCAACATTATCCCTGTCTCCCTTTTTATAAAGCGGCTTCACTACCGAGTACTTTAATCGGTCAGGAAACCGACCACTCCTAAAGGAAAAGTTACAGATATGGCTAAGTACTGGGCTAACATACATAGAACAATACTTCAGTATTCTGCTAGATACCCCGTCATATCATTGAGAGTTCTTGGTCTTTAGCGATTTAATTATTAACTCAATCTCCCTCTTGTCAGTATCATGGAGGGGCATTTCAGGTAACAGTCTCGGAACACTTTTTTCTGCAAGCGCTAAATGATTCCCTGTTGGGACTAGGTTTCTATTTAGTTCACCTGCTATATTCAGAAAGTGATTACTAAATACTGTACATATATGCGACTTATCAGTAACACGGACATTTCCACTACGCACTGATTCTACATCCTCGACCTGTCTCTGCAGACCAGCCACTTCCTTTAAGACTGACCATTTGGTTTTAATTTTATCCTGAGACTTAGCTATTCTATCTGCATACCCCATACTTTTTGCCTTACTAATAACTTTTTTAAGCACCTTACAATACTGTTTGTAATGGGCTGCAGCATTTAGATTTTGACTGTTTCTAACGTTTTGATATAATTGCCACTTCGTTCTACAGGATATTCTTATCCCTCTAGTCAGCCACCCAGGCTGCCTGCTTGTGGTAGTACCCCGTTTTGAACGTTCTAACGGAAAGCAACTCTCAAAGAGCATGAGAAATGTCTTGAGGAAAGCATTATATTTATCGTCTACTGTATTAGCACTATAAACATCTTGCCATTCTTGTTCCTTGATAAGGTTCACAAAGGTCTCTACAGTGACTGGATCAGCTTTCCTAAAAAGTTGATAACTATATTTAACATGAGTTGCAGCACAAAAATCTTTTAGAGTTAAAACTTGTGCATCATGATCTGAAAGGCCATTCATTTTTTTGCTAACAGAATGCCCTTCTAGTAATGAGGAATGAACAAAAATATTGTCTATAGTTGTTCTACTGTTCCCTTGCACTCTCGTTGGAAAGAATACGGTTTGCATAAGATTATATAAATTAAGGAGGTCTACCAGCATCCTCTTCCTTGCACAATCACTTATACAATTAATATTGAAGTCACCACATAGCCTATAACTACCTTTTTGTATTTCCTATAAAGTGAACCAAGAACCTCCTCTAGCTTTAGCGAACATGTTGTGAAATCGGAGTCTGGGGATCTATAAATAACAACTGTTAGAAGTTTAACTCCACTAAATTTAACCACACCTGCAGAACATTCAAAAACCTTTTCAGTGCATTACTTTGAAACATCAATTGACTCAAATGGGATACCGTTTTTCACTTACATGGCTACTCCCCACACCGCAAAGAGCTCCTAGAAAAGCTGCCGGCCAACCTGTATCCTGGTAAAGGAAGCCTCTGAATTATCTCCTTATTTAAGAAGTGTTCAGATATAGCAACAACTTTATCTCTAATATCTTGTATATTTTGATGAAATATACTAATTCCCTCATTACTCGGATACCTAAGCTTTGTCAAAAGTAATTCCCTTGTTAGAGAGACTTCCCTTAAGCAGGAATACCTATCAGCTGACTTCAATCTAAAAAATGTGCAGCTCTAACACCCACTACTGCAGGAATTTTCCCATGAGTGATCCCACCACCCCCACCTATGCTGTTACCTATAAGCTTTGCCAACCTCCCCTTACCATACCTGTTGAGGTGCAGGCCATGTCTAGTGAAACCCGTCCTGCTGATAGACTCCACCGACACCACTGAAATGTGACCCATGCTTTCTGTCATCAGCGCACCCCCAAGTCTCATGTTATTACGCCTGACGGCTGCATTAAGATGAGGCCGATCGTGACGCTGATACAGTTCCACGAAATGCACATTCGTGTTGCCAGTCTGAGTGGCTACCTTTTCCAGGTCACCATCTACACTCCTGGAAATTGAAATAAGAACACCGTGAATTCATTGTCCCAGGAAGGGGAAACTTTATTGACACATTCCTGGGGTCAGATACATCACATGATCACACTGACAGAACCACAGGCACATAGACACAGGCAACAGAGCATGCACAATGTCGGCACTAGTACAGTGTATATCCACCTTTCGCAGCAATGCAGGCTGCTATTCTCCCATGGAGACGATCGTAGAGATGCTGGATGTAGTCCTGAGGAACGGCTTGCCATGCCATTTCCACCTGGCGCCTCAGTTGGACCAGCGTTCGTGCTGGACGTGCAGACCGCGTGAGACGACGCTTCATCCAGTCCCAAACATGCTCAATGGGGGACAGATCCGGAGATCTTGCTGGCCAGGGTATTTGACTTACACCTTCTAGAGCACGTTGGGTGGCACGGGATACATGCGGACGTGCATTGTCCTGTTGGAACAGCAAGTTCCCTTGCCGGTCTTGGAATGGTAGAACGATGGGTTCGATGACGGTTTGGATGTACCGTGCACTATTCAGTGTCCCCTCGACGATCACCAGTGGTGTACGGCCAGTGTAGGAGATCGCTCCCCACACCATGATGCCGGGTGTTGGCCCTGTGTGCCTCGGTCGTATGCAGTCCTGATTGTGGCGCTCACCTGCACGGCGCCAAACACACATACGACCATCATTGGCACCAAGGCAGAAGCGACTCTCATCGCTGAAGACGACACGTCTCCATTCGTCCCTCCATTCACGCCTGTCGCGACACCACTGGAGGCGGGCTGCACGATGTTGGGGCGTGAGCGGAAGACGGCCTAACGGTGTGCGGGACCGTAGCCCAGCTTCATGGAGACGGTTGCGAATGGTCCTCGCCGATACCCCAGGAGCAACAGTGTCCCTAATTTGCTAGGAAGTGGCGGTGCGGTCCCCTACGGCACTGCGTAGGATCCTACGGTCTTGGCGTGCATCCGTGCGTCGCTGCGGTCCGGTCCCAGGTCGACGGGCACGTGCACCTTCCGCCGACCACTGGCGACAACATCGATGTACTGTGGAGACCTCACGCCCCACGTGTTGAGCAATTCGACGGTACGTCCACCCGGCCTCCCGCATGCCCACTATACGGCCTCGCTCAAAGTCCATCAACTGCACATACGGTTCACGTCCACGCTGTCGCGGCATGCTACCAGTGTTAAAGACTGCAATGGAGCTCCGTATGCCACGGCAAACTGGCTGACACTGACGGCGGCGGTACACAAATGCTGCGCAGCTAGCGCCATTCGACGGCCAACACCGCGGTTCCTGGTGTGTCCGCTGTGCCGTGCGTGTGATCATTGCTTGTACAGCCCTCTCGCAGTGTCCGGAGCAAGTATGGTGGGTCTGACAGACCGGTGTCAATGTGTTCTTTTTTCCATTTCCAGGAGTGTATGTCGTACTCCCCATCCCTATCAATATTTTTACCAGCCCCACCCACAATCACTACCTGATCCTCTTTAGTAAAATCCCTACATAACCCCCCTATGTTAACAGTCACCTGAGCCAATCCTGCATTAGGCTTCACAATGCTGGTGACCTGTTACTCAATCCCCAACACTTCCTGCAACTGCTGGCCTACACCTCTACCATGAGAACTACCTAACAGCCGAACCTTCTTCCTTCTCTTAGACTTTGCAACTGTCCTAGCCACCGTAACTGCTGAGGTCTGCTGCATACTTCCCACATCTACAGCTACTAGAGATTAACATGAGTTGCAGCACAAAATTCTTTTAGAGTTAAAACTTGTGCATCACGATCAGAAAGGCCTTTCACTTTTTTGCTAATAGAATGCCCTTCTCTCCTGTACTACGAACGCTCTTTCAAGGGCGTCTCGTGGTGCGGTGCCGCAAGGCGTCGTCGGCGGCTGAGCGTAGGGGCGCATTGGGCTGCAACCTGGGGGCGGTGCCTGTGCACACAGGCCGCATCGCTTCCATGTACGTAAGCGGTAACGCGGTCTGTACTGGTTCCGCACGTGGCACCTGGACAAGGAGTAACTGGAGGCAGTTGTATCGGAAGTGGGCGTCCTGTCCACAGGGGGCACACGTCTGCGGTTGTCCGTCATAA
The DNA here is from genome assembly GCF_021461385.2 of Schistocerca piceifrons. Taxonomy (NCBI): domain Eukaryota; kingdom Metazoa; phylum Arthropoda; class Insecta; order Orthoptera; family Acrididae; genus Schistocerca; species Schistocerca piceifrons. The sequence continues at coordinate 197,890,038 of NC_060142.1, read as the reverse complement.
ATAATGAAGGCAGCCTCCGATGAACACGTACGACGGCACGTGTTTGCGGAGTTCGATGCATACCTGTGGGACGCCATTCATCAGGTCATAGGTTTCAAAGGTGTTACATTTCTCTTCCGTGTAGCTTAGGACCGTTCCATATGGCCGCAACTAGTCAGTAACGAGCGCTGACGGGACTTGGAACGGCAGTTCGCATATGCGCACCGTGCGCACACACAAACCCGCATTGTCCACGGTTTCCATGCTTACGTTTCCGTCAGAGCGGCGAAAACTATAGCCGATGGTACAGGTTGTCACATGCCTCTTCGTTCTTCATCTTGAGATAGACTGTACTGGAAGCGATAGACAGGTGTATGCCTATCAGCTCGGGGGGGGGGGGGGGGGGGGCACATGCATGTCGCCTGTCAGAAACCGGTCGATTTCATAAGCCTTTGGACACGCGTAGGAACCGTGGAACGTGAGTTTCACCGTCGCCTGGCGGTAAGAGAACGCCGTTATCTAGTGAGAGCTCACAATCACAACAGCGAGCGCAGGACCTCGCGCAGCGAGTAAACAAACACGAGCCGAGCGCTGCTCAGCGCGCCGCGCGCCTGATCCGCGTCGCGGCTAAATGCCGACTGAGCTGTGGGCGGGCGGCCGTCACGCGAGAGATCGGACAGGTTCGATCGACCTTGTTGCAATCATGACACAGGCCTCGGTCAACGACTCTTCCTTTTATTGCAAGGTATCTCTAGACAGCGCCTATGAAAACGGCAATTCACGTACTCTGCGAAAAGAATTTCAGTGTCAGCTTTCTGCTTGGAACGCACCACGGTTACAGACGCCATTTCCAGGCTACATATCGCACCGCACCGCCAACTTTCGGAATTTCATGAAACCATCGGGGCTGAAGCGGGAATGTTCCACGACTTCCCACAGCAAATTCCGCATTTTTGTCAACCGAAAATGGCCGAGAAAACAACGTCTTGCCTTAGTCATTGAACGCCTCTCGCTCTTCATCCTCCGATAAAGAACATAACGAGTCATAAACCTACCACATCATCTTAATAGTGTCTCTTCATAAGAAACCCTCAGTCCATCTCCCTCAGGAACCTAACTGCTCAACTCACAATTACCTCTCAGCCAGAGAGCTCCCCTCCATTATGCTCTCCTGTACTATGAACTTACTTTCTCTCCGCTAAATTAAACACGCTAAGTCTCTGTGATTCACATTGCTACAGTACATATCCCATGTAATGCAAATCTCACCATAAATTCCTTTATTACCTAAATGTATTATTTTAATACTTCGTAATACACAATACCCGACTAGTTCTGTCGTACTGCCAAATCTTTAGCTTGAACAAATATCATAGGCGTATGTACTGATATTCTTAGCGAATCTCGAGGGACCTGGAACTATTTAAGTGACAACATCAGGGATAATTTCTCATTTCACATCTGTGTTGTACATTTGCTTATTGGTGTATCGAGTCAGTTTTGCAGCATGCAAAGAGAGAATATAACGCTGCGACGCTGGGATGAAGTTCGCCTTTGTCTGAGCTGTACCACCACACCAGTTCGAACACCAAATCTGTCCCATACCGAGAACATATGGGACATCATCGGACGACAAAACTGGCGTCTTCCACAAACAGATTACCGTTCCCTGTATTGACAGACGAAGCTCAACAGGCATGGAACTCCATCCCCATCAAGAGCTGCATGTGACACATCTACAACACAATGCATGCACGTTTTATGCAAGCATTCAGTATTCTGGGGGTTGCACCGATTATTGATGCACCGGAATTTCACATTTGCAATGGCTTATCTCGCGTTTACATTACGCCGTGATCTTACAATGACAATCACTTAAATATGTTAGCCAGAGAAATTTGATACAGAAATTTCATTACTCTAAATTAATTACTTTCTGATACTGCGATTCTTTTCCCGTTGCTATATATAGAGAGAAGAAACTTTTTTGGCTAGAAACCTGTTTTTGTTTGTTCAAAACATTAAATGGTTCAAATGGCTCTGAGCACTATGGGACTTAACATCTGTGGTCATCAGTCCCCTAGAACTTAGAACTACTTAAACCTAACAAACCTAATGACATCACACACATCCATGCTCGAGGCAGGATTCGAACCTGCGACCGTAGCAGTCGCGTGGTTCCGGACTGCGCGCCTAGACAAATCATTAAATCTCTGATAGTCCTTCATTGATTTCTTTGAAATCTTGAAACAACATTACATTAGAATCCACGCGTGTGTTTTATACGTACTGGAGTCTCACTTTTATTCAGAGTAACTCACATAAATCTTAAACCGACCAAGCGAGGTGGCACAGTGGTTAGCACACGAGACTCGCATTCGGGAGGACGAAGTTTCAAACCAGCGTCCTGCCATCTTGATTTAGACTTTCCGTAATTTTCCTAAATCGCTTCAGGCAAATAACTGGGATCATTCCTTCGAAAAGACACTGCCAACTTCCTTTCCCATCCGTCCCTAAACCGGTGGGACCGAGACCTCCATGTATGGTCCCCTCCACCAAATCAATCAACTAACCAAAACTTACACCGCAAATACTGCGGAAATGGAAAGTACTATTGATTTGCGGTTTTCACAGAGTTTACTGGTAGTCAGGGGCTCGTATTGTTAACCAACAGATTGTAATAATACTTAGAAAGTGTATTCTTTGTGCAAACGTACACTTTTTAAATGCAGTAATGCCTATTGACGTTAACAAACTAAAAGTAGGTTCAATTAATATTACGGTGGTAATTGTTACAGGAATCTGCTGCGACCCATTTATGAAATATCGTCTTTTGAAAAGTTTTGATGCAGGCACTTGTTTATGCAATTCGACCAGAGTAATTGTTAGGAACCATGCTGTCATGTTTACTTACCGTGTTTGTTTACGGTGTACTAGTGTCTTCCTTGAGTGCATTGCGACTTGCTAGTCAGTGTGTAACAGTCCAAACAGCAGGTCGTGAATAGACGACAGGATTTACCAAAGCAGAAAAAACCGACTTGCTCATGGTGTATGGATAAAGAAGAATGCAGTTCGTTATTGTACTGTGCATTATTCAGGATATCCCAACAGGCGTCAACCATCACGGCAATTATTTATTAACCTCCTCAACCCGTTATATGAAAGTGATAGTGGAAGATCTAGACAACATAACAGAAGGAAACACGTAACGAAAGCTGGAAGGGGGAGGGGGTTGGAGGAACTAATGTTCTTGCTGCTGTTGCAATTGATCCGCACGTTAGCTCCTGAGAACGAGGAAGTGGCATGAGACTGGCGTGTCCTATGCATTCTACAGCGACTTAGTTTCCACCCCTACACATCTCTCTTGCCATCCCTGCTAAGCCATTTTGCACTTCCTGTCGATCTAATTTTTCAGAAGTTTGTATTCCTTTTTGCCTGCTTGATTTACTGCATTTTTATATTTTCTCCTTGCATCAATTAAATTCAATATTTCTTCTGTTACCCAAGGATTTCTATTAGGCCTTGTCTTTTTACTTACTTCAACCTCTGCTGCCTTCACTATTTCATCTCCCAAAGCTACCCATTCTTCTACTACTGTATTTCGGTCCCCCTTTCTTGTCAATCGTTCCCTAATGCTCTCTCTGAAACTCACTACAACCTCTGGTTCTTTCAATTTATTCAGGTCCCATCTTCTGAAATTGCCGCCTTTTTGCTGTTTCTTTAGTTTTAATCTACAGTTCGTAACCAATAGATAGTGGTGACAGTCCACATCTGCCCCTGGAAAAGACTTACAATTTAAAACCTGGTTCCTAAATCTCTATCTTACCGTTATATAATCTATCTGAAACCTTCAAGTATCTCAAGGCCTCTACCACGTATATAACCTTCTTTCATGATTCTTAAACCAAGTGTTAGCTATGATTAAGTAATTCTCTGTGCAGAACTGTACCAGGTGTTTCCTCTTTCATTCCTTACCCCCATTCCATAGTCACCTAGTACTTTTCCTTCTCTTCCTGTTCCTACTATCGCATTCCAGTCCCTCATGACTCTTAAATTTTCGTCTCCCTTCACTATCTGAAAAGGTACTCTTCTTCAATATCTTTGTCGTCTGCGGAGCTACTTTGCATGTGCACTTGTACTGCTGTGGTAGGCGTGGGCTTCGTGTCTATCTTGGGTGCAATGATGCATTCACTATGCTGTTCGTAGTAGCTTACCCGAGCTCCTATTTTTTTATTCTTTGTTAAACCTACTCCTGCATTACCCCTATTTGATTCTGTATTTATAACCCTGTATTCTCCTGACCAGAAGTCTTGTTCCTCATGCCACCTATCCATTTCCCTTTTTAAATTTCTAACCTACCTGCCCGATTAAGGGATCTGACATTCCACGCTCTGATCCATAGAACGCCAGTTTTCTTTCTCCTGATAACGACGTCCTCTTGAGTAGTCCCCGCCCGGAGACCCAAATGGGGGACTATTTTACCCAAGAGGACGTCATCATCATTTAACCATACAGTAAAGCTGCATGCCCTCGGGAAAAATTACGGCTGTAGTTTCCCCTTGCTTTCAACCATTGGCAGTATGCGCACAGCATGACCGTTTTGGTTAATGTTACAAGGCTAGATCAGTCAATAATCCAGACTGTTGCCCCTGCAACTTCTGAAAAGGCTGCTGCCCCTCTTCAGGAACCACACGTTTGCCTGGCCTGTCAACAGATACCCCTCCGTTGTGGTTGCACCTACGGTACGGCCATCAGTACCGCTGAGGCACGCAAGCCTCCCCACCAACGGCAAGGTGCATGTTTCATGGGGGGAGATCCAAATGATTAAAGGTTGAAAATTACAAAATATTATGATCTCTATATACCATTTTGACACTGAAATGGAGTGTGACTCATGAGGAAAAGAGTTTTCAGATGATGGGTGTTGGGGAGGTTAAGGGAGACCAGAGTGAGTTTGCTGCTGGCCCAAACCGTAAGAAAAGTTTGATCTTCAGAAACCTAAGCAACCATCCAGACAGATGTACAGATTTACAATCACTCTGAATTAAGGAGAAGCACCTGATGGGTACTGTTCCCTGGTTAGTATACCCAGACCCGTTTGCAGAAAAATCTCAATGGTATTTCACTATAAATGTGTTCTGAGACACAGCACGTTTATTGACAGTTAAGGTAGTTATCATTTATTGTTCGCTCTCAATTGCACATATTTAGTTGCACTACATATTTTTGGCACTCAAGATCGTCTTCAGATCTAAGTAGTAGCGTCAGAGACATATGTGTTTCTGAGTAGAAAGACGGGGTAGCTGATTCAACTAGTTAGAACGGAAGACGCCGCCGTAATCTAATTAAAAATGTACCATTGAGGACGAAAAATGGATGAGAATTATTTCGTCATTCACGGCGAACTAATGTCCCCTTCCACCCAACCCCAAATCAACTTTACACTAATGTAATACGATACTGTTTTTTCCTTTGCTAAATGGAGCAGTGAACCACTAAATATGAACGGATTCCCAAATGGACCAGTCATCAGTGAAATTAGATCCCAAAGAGGAACGAGTTTTTCACCTCAAGTGACGACGTTTATGCAGACCAAAATGAATCCATTATGTTAATTTGGAAGTGCGGCAGATGGTGGAGATTGAAACTAATTGTCCTCAGTTACACTTCCGGAAAGAAAAATTTGTTCACATGGAAAGACGACGTCGATTTTGATCTGATGACGGCATATGCCACCTGGGAGATAGCAGATATACTCAACGTCTTTCTCTAACTGACAGTGAAATAGCGTAGCTACCAGAGTGCCATCTGTGCCAGCTCTGTAATGGGGAATGCTGAGAAAAAGAACGTTCAGTGTAGTGCCAACGTGTGAGTCAAATAGGGGACCATGCAACGGAGACTATCATCTTCCTACAGCCAACTCAACGAGTTTGAAACGGGTCATATAGCGACTTTTCTAAGTGAAGGATGGTCCTTTCAGACAATTACCGCGCAAGTTGGAAGTGTTGCATCAGTTTTGCAACGATACTGGTATCAATGGTCACGCGAACATTTTCATACTCACAGACGAGGTTCTCGACGTCCACGCACCACAGACACTCCCCATGATCCTCGTATACTAAGAGCAGCGGTGGCAGACCACACAGCTACCATACCAAAAATAAGCAGGCTTGCAAGCCAATATATGCCACACGAAATGTTGTGAATCAGTTTCTAGTAGAGGGGGCTATGGGCACGCTCACCTCTAGCCCTTCTTCCACTCACGCCACAGCATCGACGTGCATGGTTCAACTGCTGCCATCAGATGATCACTTGGTGGATGGAACAGCGCGAATTGGTCGGCATCCTTGAAAGCGGATTCTGCGTGCACGCAAGTGATGGTAATTTGCGCATAGGAAGTAGACCTAGAGTGTGCTGTTCCGTAGAGTGCATCGCCCAAGACACACTACCTCTACCTCAGGCCTTATCATCTGCGGTGCAATAAGCTGCAACAGTCGTCCACCTTTGCTATTTCTGGAAGGGATACTAACAAAGGCCCGGAACGTGCAGAATGTTGTTAGATCCAGCCTTGCAATAGGAACGTGGCGTGTTGTCCCAACAGAATAATGTTCGCCCTCACACTGCCCGTGAAACTCAATATGTTCTGCAAGATGTGCAGCAACTCCACCGGCCAGCACGACCGCCGGACTTGTCTCCAATAAAGGACATGTGGGATGTGAAGTGACGAGAAATAACTCATGCGGCTCGTCAACAGATGTGGCATAAAGTACCGCAGGACCGTATTTACCATCTGTACGAGTGAAGGGATGACGGAGTCAACGCCCGCATTGCAACTCTTGAAGGATGTACCACGTATTAAATTAGGTGTTTCAACATGGGTCAATACCTGGTATCTCAGAACCACTTGTGCTATTGACATGTAAATGTAATGATTTGACGAGCCCCATGTACACTTCTGCAACAATACTTCTTTAGTGAGCGGGAGACCTCTAAAATGGTGTGATAATATTTCTCGCTTCCAGCGCCCGGGTTCGAATCCCGGCGGAGTCAGGGATTTTCTCTGCGTCGTGATGACTGGGTGTTGTGTGATGTCCTTAGGTTAGTTAAATTTAAGTAGTTGTAAGTTCTAGGGGACTGATGACCACAGATGTTAAGTCCCATAGTGCTCAGAGCCATTTGAACCATTTTGAACTAATTTTTCTTTTCCGGCAGTGTATTTACGACAGAAGGAAACGTTAAGGTCACCGGCACCTTACCCGATGTGCTACTGGTTCGAAGGGCGCTCTTGCACGGCTGTGCCAGCGACGGCCGGCGCCACGCTGATCACGGAGCGCCACAGGGTGCGAAGTGAGAACGAGCGGTCCGCGGCAGCACGGTTTGCCGGGGGGCGGCATTTGGCACTGCGTTGCGTGGTGTGACGTGGCCAGGCTGACGGATCGATGAGCGGCTTGGAGGTGCCAACTTCTCGCGCCCTGGGAAAACGTACACGCAGCGCGGCACGGCGCGACACCTGCCCTGCCCTGCTCTGACACAGAGCGGGCGCGTAGCACTGCACACCGAGCGGCGACCCGCACGTAGCTGCCGGCCCGAACGCCAACGCCGACGACGATCGATTCAATTAACCAACTTGTGGCTAATGGCGGCAGTTTATCCACAGCGCTAATTACTGCTGTTTACCTCTTTGTTAAAACAGTAGCTCGTTCGTTACTACTGTATGTACAGAGTGCAGTGACATTTCTTTTGTCAGGAGCGTGGAGTCCGGCAGTCTCTAACATTCAACGTGATATGTACCACCTGTTTAGGTTGCAGTGGTGCAAGTTTTACTAATTCGATCAGCAGTTTCCTATCACACTATAAATTATGGCCGGCCGCGGTGGCCGTGCGGTTCTGGCGCTGTAGTCCGGAACCGCGAGGCTGCTACGGTCGTGGGTTCGAATCCTGCCTCGGGCATGGGTGTGTGTGATGTCCTTAGGTTAGTTAGGTTTAAGTAGTTCTAAGTTCTAGCCATTTTTTTATAAATTATGATGTTGACATTCTTCAGCCGACTGAAAAAGAAGGTAACTAGAACTCAACACCCTGTCGACACATAGACAGCAGGAATATGCTTTTCACGGCTGCTTCGCACGTCTACCACGGTTGTTATACTCTGACTGAATTCGAAAGTCGTAACAAAACTCGACTGTTGTGCCTTGGTAAATTTATCAAACTTTCACCTCTACCCAGTCCTATAACAAAAGTTGAATACCATTTCTTATTCCATTTTTAAATGATCTCATTCACATCTTAATGTGCCCAGGCTTTTCCGGAACCGACAAAAATTACTCCGGAAAATTAACATTTATCCAAATGCGAAAACGTGTTCGGAAGTAGGCCTATAACATAGTCGCATATATCGGAAAAATATTCGATTTAAATTTAAAAGTATTGCTGTCGAGAAAATCTTGTTAGTACTGTACTTAATAGTCTATCTGTTGCACTGTTACGCAACTACACACCATTAAGTAAGTGAAATCAAATTAAGAATAAGTATTATCAAAAACCAGTTACGAGTTAAATACATTTAGAAATAGAAGCTATAGCGAAACTGAAACAAAGTCCATTGTCAAGAAAGATTTCATTACTAAGACATTTAAGAAATTCAGCTCATTTGCAAGCATCACATGTTGCACGGTAAAGGACTTTTTGCTGTTTCAAGGTACAAGAAGATTCACGAGCAACGAAGCTTGGCTTGACTATTCACATGTTATATGAATAGCCGTAAAATTATATAGTATTTTACACACCATACGCTACAGTCAGGAACCGCGCGACCGCTGCGGTCGCAGGTACGAATCCTGCCTCGGGCATGGATGTGTGTGATGTCCTTAGGTTAGTTAGGTTTAAGTAGTTCTAAGCTATAGGGGACTGATGACCTCAGAAGTTAAGTCCCATACACCATAAAATTCCGTACCTGAAGAATTAACAATTTTTCTCCAAACAGCTTTTATGCATCATACTGCATTTAAATGTGTAAAACATCAGATGTTTACAAACGCTGTGCAAAAAAATAGCCTCATGTCTAATAAGAACAAAAACTGTAGAAAACGGCGGAAATCGCTTGTTGCAGTCTGCAGTGCGCATTCCATCATGTGACTATAAAACCAGTCAACAGATACAAATACCGACCAAAGGAATGAAGGAATGGTGTGTTTCTATGTATACTATCCTCTAGATACAACGCTTTCCCCTGCTACCTCGTACCTGTGATTATGTAAGATTTCACGGCGTATTAACTTGCGTTTTATAGTGAGAGCTGCTGCTGATTAATACGATCAGCTGGATACATTACAACCACGGCCCACCTAACCACATTCATTAGTTGAGAACATTTTATCCTGATCTTGTGTAATGGAACTGCGAGATACACGTACGGAGTTCTTACCGTAAGCTGGCGGAGAGATCGACTGCAGGAATATTGCCCATAGGTGACTGCGTGCCCGCCGGCCGTTGTGGCCGTGCGCTTCTAGGCGCTAGTCTGGAGCCGAGCGTCCGCTACGGTCGCAGGTTCGAATCCTGCCTCGGGCATGGGTGTGTGTGATGTCCTTAGGTTAGTTAGGTTTAAGTAGTTCTAAGTTCTAGAAGTTAAGTTCCATAGTGCTCAGAGCCATTTGAACCAATCCTACAACCGCATAGCGTAGTCATTCTTAGAGGATCCGTTACGACACTTTCGACTCATCAGAACAGCGTGTCCCGATATCTGGTGATTAACCGTACACTGGAAGTTTGTCGTTATAAACGGACTACGCAGATCCCGTTGTAAGTCCTTAATTATTAATCTGTAAACACTACACAATTATTCAGAATGAGATTTTCACTCTGCAGCGGAGTGTGCGCTGATATGAAACTTCCTGGCAGATTAAAACTGTGTGCCCGACCGAGACTCGAACTCGGGCACACAGTTTTAATCTGCCAGGAATTTTCAGTACACAATTATTGTTCAAAGTGACATCTTTTATTGCGTGGTGTGATATTTAACGCACGTTCAACGTTACACACCCTCGACTACTCACGACGGCGGCCCGCAGCGAGATACTTTTACAATGCAGTAATTAAAACATTTAGCAAATAACTGGCAGAGCCCTAACTGACCCAACGTACCGCTGTCATGCCTCCTTTAAACGCTTATTAAACAATATTCCTCAACACTGGTGAGAGCCATAAGTAATACAATCGTCCACTGTGGCCTACGCTACCAGACTTGTTCATTCGCGACTCTTCAGGACAACGGACTGTTTCTGCCTGGACAAGGAAGTTTCCAGCTCGAGTGTTTTAGCCAATTACATCAAGAGATTTCTTGCTACTACATATGGCAGACCTTTTCTTAGCCAATAGGAAGCAAGCTCGCTGTTACAATGTGGGTGACTCATCAGAACAGCGTGTCCCGATATCTGGTGATTAACCGTACACTGGAAGTTTGTCGTTATAAACGGACTACGCAGATCCCGTTGTAAGTCCTTAATTATTAATCTGTAAACACTACACAATTATTCAGAATGAGATTTTCACTCTGCAGCGGAGTGTGCGCTGATATGAAACTTCCTGGCAGATTAAAACTGTGTGCCCGACCGAGACTCGAACTCGGGCACACAGTTTTAATCTGCCAGGAATTTTCAGTACACAATTATTGTTCAAAGTGACATCTTTTATTGCGTGGTGTGATATTTAACGCACGTTCAACGTTACACACCCTCGACTACTCACGACGGCGGCCCGCAGCGAGATACTTTTACAATGCAGTAATTAAAACATTTAGCAAATAACTGGCAGAGCCCTAACTGACCCAACGTACCGCTGTCATGCCTCCTTTAAACGCTTATTAAACAATATTCCTCAACACTGGTGAGAGCCATAAGTAATACAATCGTCCACTGTGGCCTACGCTACCAGACTTGTTCATTCGCGACTCTTCAGGACAACGGACTGTTTCTGCCTGGACAAGGAAGTTTCCAGCTCGAGTGTTTTAGCCAATTACATCAAGAGATTTCTTGCTACTACATATGGCAGACCTTTTCTTAGCCAATAGGAAGCAAGCTCGCTGTTACAATGTGGGTGACGACCTTACACATCAGCAAAACACACTCAGAAAACGCCATGTTTTCTTCCTGTCCATACCGACGGTCTTGCCACATTCTGCGCAATTTTACGCATATTCGATACCCATTTTAACATTAGTGTTACACTGTGCCTACTCTTTCTGTCACTCAGTTACCCATCTCGCCTTCTTCTTGTGCTAATTGCAGCGCGGAGGTCCAAGAAAGGTCAAATCGCTGTCATGAGGGACACCGGAGCATCAAACCGACTGACAGCACAAAACCAGGAAGATATCGTTAGTTGCATGTGTGCATTCTAGTCACGTTCTGTGTAGCTACGTCCTGAAGAGTTCCATTAACTTTAGATACATCCGGCAGCAAAAATTTACTAATACTATTCATTCTTCATTCGTATGCCTGGCTTTCTTCTCTATTTATATCACTGAAAATTAGCTCTCATAGGGATGCAATTTTAATCAACACATTCACTAGTCTTGAAAATAGTGGAATATCAGTTTGATATCATTAGGAGAAGGTGTTTGTGATGTAAGACTTTCCATTTTCCTCAGTGTATGTTGTTATATGTTGCGGTGTAACACACTTAGGTAGACAGTACCTCGTTTATTAAATCGAAGATACTCTATCCGATAATAAATGTCTGGACGTAAGTTAGTGGACATTAAAATGGAGATTGTTGGTTACAGCCAGACAGCTACACTTCCTCGTCAAAACCATCCGAACTGATAGTAGGCACTAATATGGGGAATCCTTACCCTCCGCCGTTTTGATGGCTGAGGTGACTGAATGTCTCTGGAGAAAAGACAGCCCATTCTTCCTCAACAGCTGAAATCAGGCAAGGCAGTCATGTAGGATGCTTGGGTCTAGAGAGAAGTTTACGTTTCAAATGCATAAGGTGTCCCACTGGATACAGATCGCAACCCTGGGCAGGCAGACGATCTCAGGATTTTTATTGACCACAGACGCTGCTTTATGACAGGGTGCCTTGTGTAGCGGATACAGCCAATGTCTCCGAACTAGGCGCACCAATATGGTTTTCAAGGTCTTCATATTACTTGGCAGTTAACGATTTCTCGTGTACAATAAGGGGACCAAACCCCAACCACAAAATAGTCCCCATTCTTTACCTCGACGTCGTGGGTACTTCACTATTGGGCTACGGCAGGTACCATTCCCCAGGTATTCGTCAGACCCAAACCCTCCCATAGGAATGCCACAGGGTATAGTATGATTCATTACTCCAAATCACTCGTTTCCAGTCATCCACTGTGCAGCCGTACCATTCCGTATACCACCTCAACCTCCTCTTATCACTGACTTCAGGAGTGGGTGTTAAATTAATTGAAAGAGATCTTTTTCAGTTGTACCAACGGTTTATTCAAACCACAATAGGCTTCGGAGCGTCAAAATCTTACCTTCAGGTATATAAAATTATTGGATGCGATAATGTATCACACTAGGTCGGGCCAGTCAGTACAAGGGCACCAGAACACTGTGGCTTGGGCGGAAACTGCCCGCCATCGGGTAGCCGTACTGTATGAACGCCAACGACGGCTAACGTCAATCGGCTTAGCTACTCGGAATTTGGGATTAAAGGCTGCAATAACGACAGTAACAACAGCAATTACAGCTACAATATATTTCAGTCCCTGTCTCAAACACTAATTGAATTTTGAAAAAATTATCAGCAACGTGCTCCGAAGACTTTCCGTGTAAAGAGTTATTCTCAGTCCATCAACTCGCTTGTCAAAGAGCGTGGAGGAGTGGATAGAGATTTAGGACACCCCAATGCCTTGGGGTGGGAAACCGCACATAAAGGCGGAAGAATCAGTAACGATCAACGGCATGATGAAGCAAAAGGTAATGGATACCACTACACTAAAGAGAAACATCATGTATTCAGAGACTGCTACCTGTACTTGAAAGACTATCATGATAAACTCTCCTTCACAGAAATATCTGAATTTTCACCCCCTTTCGGATCTATCAGAGGGGACTGCCAAAGGTGAAATGAGCATACGAAAGAGATCTAATGAAAACGGTAAAATTCTGCGAGTCGGATCTTGAAATGTGTGATCTCTGTAAATGTTAGGGTAATTAGAAAGTATGAAAACAGAACTGCTAATGCTCAGTCAGCTTTTCGTTGTAGCGTAAGTAAAACTTACCATTCTCCACCCTTTGTGGCGTGACAGAGAAGCTCCTGTCTTGCATCGATGGAAAATGTTGGTGATTTTGAAGGGAACACTTGCATGAGTGGCGTAGTTACCTTATAGCTTTCCCTTCAATACACAAATTTCACAACGTAAATTTATAGCATTTTTGCAGTTACTGGGTGTTTCTGACATCCAATCAGTCTTGTCAACGGATTGTGACTGTTGAGGAGTTGTTGAGCTTACCTCCAGCATTCAACCCTGCAAAGTGGAGACGTTCTCCGGACTGTATAACTTCACCCTACAGGAACTGGTTGTTGCTGTTGTAACGGTCATAGTATCGAGAGTACCACGGATGTGGTTTAGTTCCAACGACTGTGTCGTTGCAAGAGTTCTGTATCTTACCTTCTTTACGACAGGAGAACAACCATCGGAGTCTCTTCGATCGTGTCTCTTTCGACAAATCTATGGCAGGAAATTTGAATGAAATCTACATTAAAACTCGATTCTTTGGATGACACGGTGGAAAATAATCTGCAACGAAGAGCCAACGATACTGAATTATGATAACGAATCAGAATTAAGTACAAACTACAGTAGATATAAAACGTGGAGCACTAGCTCAGACTGGACAAGGAAAGAACGGGGTATACGCAATGTAATTTTCTATGGACTCCTCCGAGAATCTGCGATTTACTAATTTAGAGAAACAGTAACAATTGCAAATCAGGAAGGCGAACACCTCTCCGGTGCAGAGTTGAGTGGCCATCGCGCAGCGACACAACCCTCTATGCTACAGCTACTATGCAATCAGACCTGCTACACATACATAGCATCACTGAAGCAATATCTACATCTAAAGGATTTCTTTCCTGACACCAGTTTCATACGCTGCACAGTTTCTGTACGGAGAGGGTAAGGTCCCATGGCTGTCTTCACTTCCCGTAAAACTACAACCACACAGGAGAAATGTACGGGCAAGCGAATAAGTAAAGACGAGTTCCTTTCTGATCCATACGTTCAAACCACTGACTCAACAATGACATGCTTTAACTTCAGAATTATTCTTGTGCGTTGGTTGTATTTGTTGAGTGAATAGATCAAGTCTAGTGATTTCCGAGCATTTATTGTGAGCTCCACGTTGTCCAGACGCATCAAGAAAGAAATGAGGGTGGGTGATTCCTATTCTATACTTTGGAAGCACTAAAGCTGAGGACATAATTCTCAGAATTCAGTTTCAGTATGACGATAGACCCAATAAATCGATTATAAAGTGTGTGTCTGCAATTAAGAGCTTTCGCCTTAAAGACCCATTTCGAAAACAGGCAGGAACGTCCGGACACATCATCAAATGAATGCTGATGACTGTCGTACTAGAACTGATGATACTGATCGTTGAGTGGAACGTTTAGTCAGGATTAAACATTTTGAACTATATATTAACCTTTAAACTACTGCAAAGTAGGCGAATTGGGTAACAAGTCAGCCCATGAACACACACAAACGGGAACATGTGTAAATCTCGAAATCACATATAAGATGGTTTGAGGAGAAGGGAATCGCTTTCCGAGTCGCATAGGAACTGTTTATCAGATGTGGGTCCATTACTACGACCCACAGAATAATCAGTAGAGCTACGTGTGAAACGTACATGTTTACCTGCATAAAAATACTAAAAATCCAATGCTTCTACAGGAGAATAGTTCATTTGTGTTCTGGGAAAGGTTCACTGCTGATTTTTTACCTTGGCCAAACAATGAATACTGCGAGCAACTGTGCGCTGCTGCATGTGGGGTCTTTCCCACTCGTTGCTTATAGGGTGCTTAAAGGATGTTGCGTTCTCGGAACGCTATACAACAATTCAAACAAATAACATTAGTAGTTTTATTTCTAGAAAGTAAATTGGCTCTACTTAACTTTAATTACAGCAAATGTCGCTAGCGAGAGGCGACATGAAAACAGTGAAGTTCTTTCTATACAATAAGTCCAAATAAGCACTTGAAACGGATCACGACAATGTGTTAGCGTAGCACAGATGTCCGCTGCAGACGGGACCGAACTGAGCGGCCGAACCTAGCAGGAGCGGCACTTACATTCACATCTTCCACTTCCTCGCACCATTGGCCGTCGTTTCTTCACCACCTTCTCTGCTCTTGCGTTCAGCATCTTCAAAATGGCTCTGAGCACTATGGGACTTAACATCTGTGGTCATCAGTCCTCTAGAACTTAGAACTACTTGAACCTGACCTAACCTAAGGACATCACACACATCCATGCCCGAGGCAGGATTCGAACCTGCGACCGTAGCGCGCACTCGGTTCCAGACTGAAGCGCCTAGAACCGCACGGCCACACCAGCCGGCCAGCATCTTCGTTCCGGCGCTTGTGGTTACTCCAGAACACTGCAAGATCTTAATACAAAAATCAAACAGCAAAGGATAGGTAATCTTTCAAAACGATGATTTTGCTTCAAGATAAGGCCTGACCTCGCTTAGTTAACAAAACAGCAAGGTGGATCCAAAGCTGTGAATCGGAGCTGATGGATTACGCACCCTGCAGTAATGACCTATTAGCTCCAAGCGTTTTTCACACGTTTCAGCCGAGAATAAAGCACGTGGACGGATTCAAGTTTTCGTTGGATGTCGAGGTTGTGGAGGAGATGGTAGAGTAAATGTGCACAATGCCATAAAACATCTTTCATGAGGTAACGACGAACCCTGTCACTAGGTGGATAAAGTGCGTAGAGGTTGAAGGAGATTACTTAGAGAGATTATATTAAGTGTAAAGTTGTTTCCCAATTTAAAAAAAAAAGAAATGTTTTTAAGAAATTCTGTTTACTTTTCGCCTTGTCCCCGTTAAGTCAGACACATGAAGACGAATGAGATATAGCTAGTAATAAAGTCTGGGATCTTGATTTATATTTGAGATCGTGTTAATTGGGAAGCGGTAATGAACACAAACGTTAGGAAAGCCGAAATTCAGTGTCGATTTGTGTGAGCAACTACATCATTCATACGACAACTCGAAAAGTGTAGCGCAAAGAAAATTAGTAAGTATCATACAAAATCGTGGCTAAGATTGCGTGGAAAATTTATAGCACTCAAGAATCATCCTCAATAAAAAAAATGAAATGAGCGTATGGCATCGATGGCCAGGAGGCCCCATCCGGGGAAGTTCGGCCGCCAAGTGCAAGTCTTATTTCAGTCGACGTCACTTTGGGTGACTAGCGCGCCGGTTATGAGAATAACATGATGATCAGGACAACATTAAGTCCCCAAGAGGAGAAAATCTGAAAACCGGCCGGGAATCGAACCTGCGCCCAGTTGCATGGGAGGCAAGCAAGTTACCACCCAGCTAAGCATGTTGACCAGCATCGTCAATAATACCATCGAATGAAGTTGTTACAACCACGTCACTATCCACGAAGTTGGCTTCTTTGAAGTATCTATGGACAAAAGAAGCTTCAGTACAAAAAAAAAAAAGTAATGCGTGCATGTATTAAGCGAGACAAAAAGCTCTTGAGATACAGTTGTAAATATATTGGAGCAGTCAGTGTGTTGCCTAACTAGCGGACCTTGTCTCCTGGCGCGAACGGCTGACAGATAGACATTATCCGATTTACGTGTAATGAAGGTTGTACCGCGACTCTCGAGTACTGCTCACTACTACGTCCAAAGCAGAGCCAATTTGACTGTTCTCATAACTGCGAAGGACATCACAATAAACCTTCAGTCAAGGTGATGGCACCTGGAAACTCCTTCTCAGTGACCTCTTACTGTGCTTGCTGTATACACATATGTGTCGTCGCTTCCACGTAGAAGACAGGATGGGAAAGAATGTTTCTGCTTTATTGTGGAAAC
This sequence comes from Schistocerca piceifrons, assembly GCF_021461385.2. Classification (NCBI taxonomy): domain Eukaryota; kingdom Metazoa; phylum Arthropoda; class Insecta; order Orthoptera; family Acrididae; genus Schistocerca; species Schistocerca piceifrons. The sequence goes on along the minus strand of NC_060142.1, from coordinate 197,872,963 downwards.
AGCCTTCAATACAGTAATAAAATAAGAGATCGGAATACTTTTCGATGTTTATAGTAGACTTTCTGAAAAACGGTATTTATAAAAATAAAGTCCCATGCAACGCAAATTCAGAAGGAATGGCTGGAGTTAGTCACATTGCTATAAAATGCTGCGCTTCATCTTCCTGTTAAGGGATCTACAGACGCAGATGAGACCTAAATTTGACAAAGTCATGCCAAATACCATTACGTGGTAAGTTAATATTCGCTTATCACGGAGGAATACCGAGAAAATATACTTGTTGTTACATTGGTGCTTAAGTAACGCAGTGAAATAAGAACCGTCACTCGATCGACTGGGAGCATACAGAATAGCCAGCTGCGGTGGCCGAGCGGTTGTAGGCGCTTCAGTCCGGAACCGCGCGACTGCTACGGTCCCAGGTTCGAATCCTGCCTTGAGCATGGATGTGTCTGTTGTCCTTAGTTAGGTTTAAGTAGTTCTAAGTTCTAGGGGCTGATGACCTCAGATGTTAAGTCCCATAGTGCTCAGAGCCATTTGAACCATACAGAATAAACAAACATGAAATACGGTAAGTTAATAAGATGTGGGTTTAACTATACACTACACACGCTTTTTCCACGTGCCCATTCCAAGTTCTAGGGGCTGATGACCTCAGATGTTAAGTCCCATAGTGCTCAGAGCCATTTGAACCATACAGAATAAACAAACATGAAATACGGTGAGTTAATAAGATGTGTGTTTAACTATACACTACAAAAGCTTTTTCCACTTGCCCAATCCAAGTTTCTGTCTGTTATTGATTGAGTGTTATCAAAAGAACCCAAGAGCCGTTCCCACATATTCCTTTCGGCGGTAATTGTGGTGAGTAAAACGAGCTGCCTGGTAACCAATTAAAGTATTTTTGGAAAACCAAGGATTTTGCTGTAGACCGACCTACCATACCGCGATTAGTAAGACACAATATTCAATTAAATTTTTTTGCGGTACTTCAATTGATTAAAAACAGCGAAGGGCATTTAATTATGCCTAACAAGATTAATTTGGAAGTTTGAAGTCTGGTGACGTTTAAGACGCAGCAGCGCGGAGGCATAATTAAAAGTTGCCCTCTGGGAGGGTGGCCGCCACTGGCACAAGGAAAGATCTAAAGGCAGAAGAAGAGCAGAAAAAGTGGTCGAGAAGTAGGGGAGAGAGAGAGAGGTGGTGACGGCAGCGAGAGGTCGGGAAGAGATACGATGACAGCGGAGAAATATGACCCCCACGACGCTTGAAAGGTCGCCTTTATTTACGACTGTATTATTGCGTTGTCGACAGGAACGAGTAATTGTGACTTTGCCAGCAGGCTACAAGGCAACCGGGCACAGAGTGGAGCTTCGCTTCTTTACGCAGAGTCAGAAAATTGGCTCGTCCACAGAAGAACAGGTGCCAGGTGCGAGTACAATACTCAAAACCCAGTTACAAACTGCGTATCACAACCGTGTACAGACTATTGGGGGATCACATAGAAATAGCGGGTTACTAATAGTGTTCCTGCACCACACCCTGGGAAACGTACATGGAATTCGGAGAGGTTTTCCTGTTTCCTCTGTAAGCACAGCTGATACTACGTCGTGAAGTGGGATTAGTTAACAATTTGAAATATCATATGCTTTCAGTCTCAACGTTCGTACCTAAACCACTTGTAGTCATTTGAGTTCGGCCACACCTTCTAACAGTATGCTTGACACCACATTAATGAATTATTGAAAACTATCTGAGTACCTGGCATTACCCAGGCATCTACACCGAAGCGCCAAAGAAACTGGTATAGGTATGCCTATTCAAATACTGAGATATGTAAACACGAAGAATACGGCGCTGCGGTCGGCATCACCTTTTTTTTTTTTTTTTTTTTTTTTTTTGGGTCATCAGTCTACTGACTGGTTTGATGCGGGCCGCCACGAATTCCTTTCCTGTGCTAACCTCTTCATCTCAGAGTACCACTTGCAACCTACGTCCTCAATTATTTGCTTGACATATTCCAATCTCTGTCTCCCTCTACAGTTTTTGCCCTCTACAGCTCCCTCTAGTACCATGGAAGTCAATCCCTCATGTCTTAGCAGTTGTCCTATCATACTGTCCCTTCTCCTTATCAGTGTTTTCCACATATTCCTTTCCTCTCCGATTCTGCGTAGCACCTCCTCATTCTGTACCTTATCAGTCCACCTAATTTTCAACATTCGTCTATAGCACCACATCTCAAATGCTTCGATTCTCTTCTGTTCCGGTTTTCCCACAGTCCATGCTTCACTACCATACAATGCTGTACTCCAGACGTACATCCTCAGAAATTTCTTTCTCAAATTAAGGCCGGAATTTGATATTAATAGACTTCTCTTGGCCAGAAATGCCTTTTTTGCCATAGCGAGTCTGCTTTTGATGTCCTCCTTGCTCCGTCCGTCATTGGTTATTTTACTGCCTAGGTAGCAGAATTCCTTAACTTCATTGACTTCGTGACCATCAATCCTGATGTTAAGTTTCTCGCTGTTCTCATTTCTACTACATCTCATTACCTTCGTCTTTCTCCGATTTATTCTCAAACCATACTGTGTACTCATTAGACTGTTCATTCCGTTCAGCAGATCATTTAATTCTTCTTCACTTTCACTCAGGATAGCAATGTCATCAGCGAATCGTATCATTGATATCCTTTCACCTTGTATTTTAATTCCACTCCTGAACCTTTCTTTTATTTCCATCATTGCTTCCTCGATGTACAGATTGAAGAGTAGGGGCGAAAGGCTACAAGCCTTGTCTTACACCCTTCTTAATACGAGCACTTCGTTCTTGATCGTCCACTCTTATTATTCCCTCTTGGTTGTTGTACATATTGTATACGACCCGTCTCTCCCTATAGCTTACCCCTACTTTTTTTTCAGAATCTCGAACAGCTTGCACCATTTTATATCGTCCAACGCTTTTTCCAGGTCGACAAATCTTATGAAAGTGTCTTGATTTTTCTTTAGCCTTGCTTCTATTATTAGCCGTAACGTCAGAATTGCCTCTCTCGTCCCTTTACTTTTCCTAAAGCCAAACTGATCGTCACCTAGCGCATTCTCAATTATCTTTTCCATTCTTCTGTATATTATTCTTGTAAGCAGCTTCGATGCATGAGCTGTTAAGCTGATTGTGCGATAATTCTCGCACTTGTCAGCTCTTGCCGTCTTCGGAATTGTGTGGATGATGCTTTTCCGAAAGCCAGATGGTATATCGCCAGACTCATATATTCTACACACCAACGTGAATAGTCGTTTTGTTGCCACTTCCCCCAATGATTTTAGAAATTCTGATGGAATATTATCTATCCCTTCTGCCTTATTTGACCGTAAGGTCTCCAAAGCTCTTTTAAATTCCGATTCTATTACTGGATAACCTATCACTTCTAAATGGACTCCTGTTTCTTCTTCTATCACATCAGACAAATCTTCACCCTCATAGAGGCTTTCAGTGTATTCTTTCCACCTATCTGCTCTCTCCTCTGCATTTAACAGTGGAATTCCCGTTGCACTGTTAATGTTACCACCGTTGCTTTTAATGTCACCAAAGGTTGTTTTGACTTCGCTGTATGCTGAGTCTGTCCTTCCGACAGTCATATCTTTTTCGATGTCTTCACATTTTTACTGCAGCCATTTCATCTTAGCTTCCCTGCACTTCCTATCTATTTCATTCCTCAGCGAATTTTATTTCTGCATTCCTGATTTTCCCGGAACATGTTTGTACTTCCTCCTTTCATCAATCAACCGAAGTATTTCTTCAGTTACCCATGGTTTCTTCGCAGCTACATTCTTTGTAGCTATGTTTTCCTTGCAAAACTTCTGTGATGGCCCTTTTTAGAGATATCCATTCCTCTTCAACTGTACTGCCTACTGCGCTATTCCTTATTGCTGTATCTATAGCGTTAGAGAACTTCAAACGTATCTCGTCATTCCTTAGTACTTCCGTATCCCACTTCTTTGCGTATTGATTCTTCCTGACTAATGTCTTGAACTTCAGTCTACTCTTCATCACTTCTATATTGTGATCTGTGTCTATATCTGCTCCTGAGTACGCCTTACAATCCTGTATCTGATTTCGGAATCTCTGTCTGACCATGATGTAATCTAATTGAAATCTTCCCATATCTCCCGGCCTTTTCCAAGTAAACCTACTCCTCTTGTGATTCTTGAACAGGGTATTCGCTATTACTAGCTGAAACTTGTTACAGAACTCAATTAGTCTTTCTCCTCTTTCATTCGTTGTCCCAAGCCCATATTCTCCTGTAACCTTTTCTTCCACTCCTTCCCCTACAACTGCATTCCAGTCGCCCATGACTATTAGATTTTCGTCCCCCTTTACATACTGCATTACCCTTTCAATATCCTCATACACTTTCTCTATCTGTTCATCTTCAGCTTGCGACGTCGGCATGTATACCTGAACTATCGTTTTCGGTGTTGGTCTGCTGTCGATTCTGATTAGAACAACCCGGTCATTGAACTGTTCACAGTAACACACCCTCTGCTCTCCCTTCCTATTCATAACGAATCCTACACCTGTTATACCATTTTCTGCTGCTGTTGATATTACCCAATACTCATCTGACCAGAAATCCTTGTCTTCCTTCCACTTCACTTCACTGACCCCTACTATATCTAGTTTTAGCCTTTGCATTTCCACTTTCAGATTTTCTAGTTTCGCTACCACGTTCAAACTTCTGACAATCCACGCCCCGACTCGTAGAACGTTATCCTTGCGTTGATTATTCAATCTTTTTCTCATGGGAACCTCCCCCTTGGCAGTCCCCTCCCGGAGATCCGAATGGGGGACTATTCCGGAATCTTTTGCCAATGGAGAGATCATCATGACACTTCTTCAATTACAGGCCACATGTCCTGTGGATACACGTTACGTGTCTTTAATGCAATGGTTTCCATTGCCTTCTGCATCCTCATGTCGTTGATCATTGCTGATTCTTCCGCCTTTAGTGGCAATTTCCCATCCCTATGACAAGAGAGTGCCCTGAACCTCTATCCGCTCCTCCGCCCTCATTGACAAGGCCGTTGGCAGAATGAGGCTGACTTCTTATGCCTGAAGTCTTCGGCCGCCAATGCTGATTATTTATCAAAATTTAGGCAGTGGCCGGGATCGAACCCCGGAACAAAGACGTTTTGATTATGAATCAAAGACCCTACCCCTAGACCACGCCTATATAAAACAGCAATTGTCTGACGGCTGTTGTTAGATCATTACTGTTGCTACAATGGCTGGTTATCCAGATTTAAATGAATTTGAACGTGGAGCTATAGTCGGAGCACGAGCGATGGGACATAGCATCTCCGAGGTAGCGATGATGTAGGGATTTTCTCGTACGAAAATTTCACGATCGTACCGTGAATATCCGGAATTCTCCATAAAACATCAAATCATCGGCATCGCTGCGGCCGAAGAAAGAGCCTGCAAAAACGGGAGCAACGGCAACTGAAGAGAATCGTTCAACGTGACACATTGTAGCCCTTCCGCAATTTATTGCAGATTCCAATGTTGGGCCATCCACAGATGTCAGTGTTCGAAACATTCAACGAAACGTCATCGATATGGGCTTTCGGAGCCGACATTGGACTGTTGATGACTGAAAACCTATTGCCTGGTCGGATGAGTCTCGTTTCAAATTGAGCGGAGACGACCTTATGAATCCCCGGACCCTGCATGTCAGCAGGGGAATGTTCAGTCTAATGGAGGCTCTGTAATGGTGGGGGGGGTGTGCAGTTAGAGGGATATGGGACCCCTGATATGTGTAGATGTGACCCTGACAGGTGATACGTACGTAAGCATCCTGTCTGATCACCTGTATCCATTCGTGTCCATTATGCAGTCCGACGGACTTGGGCAATTCCAGCAGGACCATGCGACACCCCTCACGTTCTGAATTGCTACAGAGTGGCTCCAAGAACACTATTCCGAGTTTAAAGACTTCCGCTGGCCACCAAACTGACCAGGCATGAACATTGTTGAGCATATCTGGGATGCCTTGCCACGTGCTATTACGAATTTATGGACAACCCTGCAGAATTCTTGGTGTCAGTTTCCTCAGACATTAGTCGAGTCTGTGTCAAGTCTTGTTGCGGCACTTCTGCCTGCTCACAAGTGCCCGACACGATATTAGGCAGGTGTGCCATTTTCTTTGGCTCTTGGGTGTATTTATTCAAACTGCATTAGTCCATCACCTTCTCACACCCCATTATCTACCTTCTCCTCCTTCCCATCTCCTCTGCACTCTCTTTATCTGTATTCTCCTCTTTCATTTCTCTGGCCATTTCCTCCTCCCAAGCTCTCTGTCAATTTCTTCTTCATCCCTCTTTCTGTCCATGCTCCCCTCATTTTTTTCCTGTCCATCTGTTCGTCCCGCTATCTCTTTTTATCTCCTCATTTCAGATGTCTGTCCATCTGCTTCTTGCCCCCCCCCCTCTCTCTCTTCGTTACCGTCCCCAGTACAGTAGGAGGTTTCTGGTTCTTACCCCCAAACAATCTTTATTTCTGTATATAATCACAGAATGTTATGTTGTCAGTCTACAGGTATCGGTCAGCAATGATCATTTTCAGACCAGTTTTAGAAACATGTCCTAATATAATGCAGCCATATTGTCATCGTCAAAAGATAAACATTTTTTAAAACAGATCTGAAGATGGTCATTGTTGACGTAAACCTGTAGTCTGAGGACATAGACGTGAGTCGGTCGCCTGCTGCCTATGTCGTGCATTTGCCTCAGTTTTGTTAAGAAAGGGTTCCTCATCTTTCGCATTCAAATCGACGGCAGTGTGACTCTAAGCAGACAGACGGTCGCACCGTATGGCCCAAATGGAAGTAATGTGACGTCCGTTCATGAAATACTTGTGACCGCCCTGAGCGGCAGTTTGCGCGTATCTCGTCATTGTCTCAGCGATATTATAGATCCCACACCCTGTTGAATTCAGATGTTCTTATTCTCGTGTAATCTCCGATATGCTATGACCCGCGCGTGTTGCATCGATTCTCATCCGATGGTACATTCGATTAACCCGTGACTCACTCCACAATTGCTATACACCTGCCGATAACAGACTGCTTAGCTGTATCGAAATAGACGCTGAGTTATAGGCACAACATTCGGGCGCTACACACGCACGTTCAAAGCCTTGGGCATTCAATCTATACCGTTTGTAGAAACTGCAGCATGTTCCATATACAGTGCCTTGTCTCCTAAACTCACATCAGAGAGTTTAGTTGGCAAATATATACCATTGTATCTATAGCAGTGGATTCTTTCAGGATAATAAAGCCATGTAATTGACAAGTGACTCGATTGGATGTGTATGTCACGGCTGAAAATGTAGTATTTCGCAGACGGCTATCGGTAGAAATGCTGGAGGCCTGGCGAATTACAGTGAGGATATTGTCAGTATTTAACTAAAGAGTGGGTTGCAATTGAAAATCCATTTAAGTTATCTGGGATATGAAAAAATATTAAAAACATCAAGGAGCTAACTGTCGGTACACACAGCTCTTGCATTGGACCGAGGACGGAAGTGGTGCTTCAGAAAAGCAGTACGTTGATCATATCACGTAGAGATTAATGTAACAACACATATCTTTGTAGGAAAACGTATTTGTTATTAGTCTTCAGGCTGATTTGTTGCAACGCGCCACAGTTTCTTATAGCGTGAGAATCTCTGCATCTGAGAGCAGCACTTGTGCCGAGTGTCCTCAATTATACGTTGCATACATTCCAAATTCTGTCTGCTCCCACCGTTTTTGCTCTTTAGGACTCAGTTTGATACCATGGAAGTTATTCTCTAAGTCAACTATACATGTATTATCGACATGTTTCTCTTTCTAGTTAGTGATGTCAACATATTCAGTTCCTGACTGATTCAGCGGAGTATCTTCTCATTTCTTATGTCATCGGTAGGCTGAATTTTCAGCATCCTTCGGCATATCCGCAACCCAAACGCTTCGATTCTCTTTTTATTTTCTTTACAGTTCGTGATTCATTTCCATGCAATACTCTGCTCCGAAAGTACGTTTCCAGAAATTCCATCCTTAAATTGAAGCTTCTACTTGAAACTTGTAGACTTCCTTTAGCGAGGAATGCCCGCTTAGCCTTTTTAATCTGCGTCATATGACCTCCTTGCTTCGTCCAGCATGCCTTATTAAGCTTCCCTTCCCTTCGTTGACTACGTCATTTCCAGACTGGATGTATAGATTATCGATAATTTCCTTTGTGCAGTTGCGTAGTGCTACCGTCTCTTCTTGCCTTCTCTCAACCTGTTATTCGCGTTCTGTAGACTGTTTCGGTCAAACGATTCTGCAATTCTTCCTCACTTCCTCAGAAGATTTGTGCGTCCTTTCGGATAATACAATTGATATCCTTTAACCTTCAATTTCAATGTCTTTTCTGAATATTTATTCAGTTTCAACCATTTCGTCTTCGATATCCACGCCTAACAGTACAAAGTAATGACTGTACCACCTACTAAATCCGATCACTATTCTCTTCGTAATCCATACTTAGTGGTTCTTGCACATATAGGACAAGTATGATTTTATCTACGTTTCCCTAATGCACACAACTTTTTTCTGGGCCCTTAAAAATAGTATGAAGATTTACATTGATGGTTACGTTTATCGAATCTGAAAAACCCTACGAAAGTATTTTGAGTTTACTTAAGATTTACTTCTATTATCATGTCACAACTGTTTCCTTTCCTTTTGGCGAACTGTTCGACATCTACTAAATGCTCAGTTTTGTTATTGATTTATATATTAATCTTGTCAGCAACTTGGATGGATTACGTCGAACTAGTTGAAAAGTAGAGAATGAACTGAAGTGACTTCAGTCTTGAGCAATTTGACTTAGTGAATGTGACGCATCTGAATCTACGTCAAACAACCTGATGTGGCAATGAGATCTATGCTGATCAAATGGATGAAAAGGCGAATCTACCGAGACCATCTACTTACTCGTAAATCGGAAGGCTAGGTGAATCAAAGTACACGTCGACTCTAGGTGCAGTAATTTTCACTTTGAAAATAATATCCCATATAATAAGATTACAAGTCATTAATATGCAGAAGCCTTGTAAAAGCAACCGGAGTTACGACTTCCACAGCTTTCATACATAATCTGAAAATCATTGCCAGTTGCGTCAGCACGTGCGCTCATTAGAAAATTCATCAGTTATGCCACACTCAAGTGAATAATGTTTGCTGAGTATAGTTTTTCTGCCTCTAACTAAAAATTACATCTTATTAATAAATAAATAAATTTACTTAACGGGTCTGAGAGCAATGTAGCTATTTTGTAAATAAAGCTTTCTACATTACCTATATACTTCCTTATTTGTAAAGTCGTTTCAGCTGCTGCGGAAACGGTACATGCGTATTGGTTATATTGATACTGAGCTGATTGTTATTCTAGAAATTCTAAGTTTCAATCTGATTATACCAAGAACCGAAACGTCTTCATAAATAAAATGATGAACAAGGGGAAGCCACAACGCTGGGATCACAGATTTACTTCAAAATTTATACACCTTTAGTACACCATTAAAAAAACATAATGTAGAGGTAGTAAGGTACACCACTATGGCAATTCCGAGAATACAGCGAGAGAAGTCTTACGTGTCTATTATGTCGCTTATGTATCTGTGAGTAGTTACCGGACGTTAGAGTCCATGGCGGTCCAGTGGTCGCCTGCACGGTGGTACAGTGTGTTCGGTCAAAAAAATGGCTCTGAGCACTATGAGACTTAACATCTGAGGTCATCAGTCCCCTAGAACTTAGAACTACTTAAATCTAACTAACCTAAGGACATCACACACATCCATGCCCGAGGCAGGATTCGAACCTGCCACTGTAGCGGTCGAGCGGTTACAGAGTGAAGCTCCTAGAACAGCTCGGCCACTTAGGCCGGCTGTGTTCGCTGTGGTCTCTATAATAAAAAGAAGACAAAATGAAAGGATCACCAACGAACTTCATCGCTGTCATGTGACATCCGCTACGACCAAATACAACAGCAACGAACAAATTGCAAAAAAAAAGAGAAAAAGGTGTTTAGTGTTCGAGCTACGTACGACGAACGTGTATGAAGCAAGGGATCGATTCTCGCTCTCACGTCATTTTTAATCTCTACTATCGGAAGAAAGAGAATTTTTCAAAATGTCAACGAGATACGATTTCCCTTAGAAACTCGGAACATTACGTACAAACGCTGGAAAACGCCTTCATTCGATGTGGTAGATGCCGTTCCAATTTATGTTTTCCGTGTGTGTATGACAAATACCATCCTGGAACGTGTGATGTCGAAAGCGCATTTACTTTACTCTTGTGGTATGGTACACTGTCAATTACTACATTACTGAATAACGTCATTCGGAAATTATTTTTCGTGGTTTGTCTTGGGCTTTCCAAGTCCGTCCCTGGTACTTGAAAATTTAACTAAAAATAGTTATGAAATTCAATACAACATCAGGAAAATGAAAGTTTCTTTTCATTACATTACCCCTTCAATGTAATGTAAAATAAATAATGTGGCCAGTGATGAAAAAATATGGATCAAAAAGTAAGTGTTTGCATGATTCATACCGTCACGTCAACCACGAGCTTCTCGCTACGCGCAGTCGCTAACCACTTTTCTTTAAAATCTCAGTGACTGGGTACTACCATGGCACTTCAGTAGACCATAGATAAATCATCATATAATGTAAGCTGCAAATCGGAGAAAAAATTAATTATGATTACAAAATAATAAAAAAAGAGGACAGAAAAAGAAACAAGAACATAGCCAACAAACCACCATCAAGCTATCATCATATGTACCAACAATTTTTCATAGTTTTTCTATATTTCATTAGTTTTTGAAAATTTTATTTATTTTGTATATTTTATATTTATTTATTTGTTTATTTATTTATTTAGTTTTCATGGACAATCTAAAAGTAGAAGGACAATGATATAGATTATAATCTATACAGAAAAATTATAATGTGATTGCAAGAATTGTATTCGTTCATGTGTATATGTATACTACATCTATACATATTTTACAATAGCACTGGAGCGACACTGAGACAAAACACAATACAAAAGGAGAAGAGAAACTAGGAGACAACAAGCTGGAGCATATCAGATGGGAACATGGATAACAAAGAAAACACCTAACATCAGAAAAATTAAGTAAACCAACACTTTGCCGACGAGAAACAAGCTTCAACAAGATGGCGAAGAGGTCTCGATATCGAGGTATTTGCCTGATCACAATGACTTTTTATAGCCTGCATCGTCGCACAGTTACATATTAGGAGCTTAAAATTTCTCTTGCAATTTTCTCGATATTCCCAGAGTACTGCACCTTACTACTTCCACTTGCTGTTTTAATGTTCTACTAAAGATGCACAAAGTTTGAAGTAAATAGGTGATCCAAACGTCGTGGCATCCCCTTGTAAGCAATCCAGAAGACTTTATTCACAAAACGCTAACTCGTCTAGAAAATAAATCCGTATCACATGCTGTGAATTAATGACAGTAGGAAAAGGGAGGTCGGATGTCCACTGCTGAAGAAAAAAAGAAAGACGACATCAATTTCGATCAGATGATAAGATGATCCAGGCAGTAGCAGCCGGCCGAGACACAAGCAGCAATAGGGAAGTAACCGACTTCGTGACTTTCACGAGTTCCTAACCAGGAGCGAATTTTATAATGTCATCTGTATTCTTTAATAGATTTGTTTCTTGAGTTTCTGCGTTTTAATTTAATATCTAATAGCCACAGTTCTCACGTTTTCGTTTGCATCGGAAAGTAAACCCATTTTGTGACATATTACAAGTTCTTAATCACGGGCGAATTATTTAGTTTCAACTGAGTGCTTCGGTAGTTAGGTTTCAGAATCTCTGCGTATTAACCTAATTTATTAGACACAGTTCCTGCGTTTTCGTCAGGGTCTACAGTAGATTTACGCAGCACGTACCGATAGTCCGTTTAGATTTCCACGATCTTTAGTACGGACAGGGACTGCGATTGTTGTGTGGGGATGCGGGCCGAGTTGGTGACACTTCGCTCTCTGCTCCAGGCCGTGATGGCCTCGGTTACACGGCTTGAGGCTGCAATGAATGGGCACTACTGTTGTTGGGCGGCCATGGGGTTCCAACGGACGTCCAGATCGTCCGAGTCCTTCGTTCGGTTTTCACCGGTGGCCAGCCCAGTGACTGAGTGGCTCCTCACACTGAGGTTGACCCCTCACCTGTGGTCGGGTGGGAGGTCGCCCAGAGGCGTAGCAAGCAGCGAATGTCTTCCCAGGCGGCCGCAAGGCAGGCCTACTCGTTCTGTCAGGCAAACAGGTTCCAGGTGTTGTCTGCAGCTGACACTGTCGCTGAGCCAGATGCTATCGCCTGTTGTTTTAGAGGAAACCTCTCAGCCTGCAAGATCCGGACAGTCACAGAGGGTGGGATTATTGATAGTTGGGAGCTCTAACGTTAGGCGCGGTATTGGGCGTCTAAGGGGCATGGCTTCCAAGAAGGGAAAGGAAACCAATGTGTACTCCGTGTGCATACCGGGTGGAGTCGTTCTACATCGGGATGCCATGAAGAGCACAGGGTGCAGCCAACTGCAGGTGGTTGCTCATGTCGGTACCAATGATGTGTATCACTTTGGATCAGAAGAGATTCTGGTTTCGAGCGGCTAACAGAAGCGGTAAAGGCTGCCAGTCTTGCTTGCAAGATGAAAGCAGAGCTGACCATTTGCAGCATAGTGGACAGGACCGATTGCGGACCTCTGGTACAGAGCCGAGTGGAGGATCTGACTCAGAGGCTCAGACGGTTCTGCGACATGGTAGGCTGCAGATTCCTCGACTTGCGCCAAAGGGTGGTTGGGTTTCGGCTTCTGCTGAATCGGTCAGGCGACCACTATACGCACGAGGCGGCTACACGTGTAGCAGGAGGTGTGTGGCGTGGGCTGAGCGGTTTTGCAGGTTAGAGGATCTCGGGAAAACACAAGAAAGGCTTCAGTCACAGAGGGTGCAGGCTGAACACAGGAAGAACGTAGATACAGGAACCATCGGTGTAAAAGCTATAAATTATCGTAGCTGTTTTGGGAAAGTACCAGATCTCCAAGCGCTAATAGAAAGCACTGATGCTCAACTTGGTACAGGCACTGAAAGCTGGGTAAAGCCGGAGATAAGCCCAGCCTAAATTTTACGAAGAACTTAATGGTGTTCCGAAAGGATAGGCTAAACATGGTTGCCGGTGACGTGTTTGTTGTTGTTAGAAGTAGTTTACCTTGTCGCGAACTTGATAGTTCCTGTGAGTTTGTATGGGCAGAGGTCATCTTGACAACCGGAACAAAATAATAATTGGATCCTTTTACCGATGTCTCAATTCAGATGATACAGTTACTGAAAGGTTCAAAGCAAACTAGAGTTTGATTTCAAACTTGTACCCGACTAATATGATTATCGTAAGTGGTGACTTCAATTTACCCTCGATATGTTGGCGAAAATACACGTCTAGTTCCGGGGGTACGCATAAAACATCATCCTAAACTGTGCTGTACGTAATCTCTGAAAATTGTTTCGAGCTATTAGTTCATGTCCCCACGCGAATTTCAAACGGTTGTGAAAACACGCTTGACATCTTAGCAACAAATAATCCTGAGTTAATAACGAGCATTAAAACGGGTACAGAGATTAGCTAACACAGTGTTGTCGTAGCGAGATTGAATATTGTAACCACCAAATCCTCCAGAAATAAAAGAAAAATATACCTATTCAATAAAGCATACAAAAGTTAACTTGATGCCTTCCCTAGGGATATTCTCCACCGCTTCCAAATTAATAATGTAAGTGTAGACCAGATGTGGCTTGAATTCAAAGAAATAGTATCAGCAGCAATTTAGAGATCTATACCAAATAAATAACAAACGACGCAGCTGAACAGCCTTGGTACACACAACGCGTCAGAACACTGTAGCAGAAACAACGAAACAATAATGCCAAATTTAACCCGACGGAAAATCCCCAAGATTGGCAATCTTTACAGCAACTCGAAATGTAGCGCGCACTTGAAATTCAGACGTATATAAAAGTTTCCACAACGAAGCTTTGTCTCTAAACCTTGCAGAAAATCCAAAGAGATTCTGGTCGTATGTGAAGTAAGTTAGCGGCAAGAAGCAATCAACGCCTTTTTACGCAATATCGAAGGCGATACTACCGAAGGCAGTGCTGCCAAAGCAGAGTTACTAAACACTGCCTTCCGAAATGCGTCCACAAAAGAAGATGAAGTAAATATTCCAGAATTCGTATCAAGAACACCTGCCAATATGAATAACGTAGAAGTAAATATCCTCGGAGTAGTGAAGCAACTTAAATCTCTTAAGAAAAACATGTCTTTTGGGCCAGACTGTATGCCAATTAGGTTCCTTTCGGAGTAAGCTGATGCATTAGCTCCATACGTAACAATCATATACCACTGTTCGCTCGACGAAAGATCCGAACCCAAAGTCTGGAAAGTTGCACAGGTCACACCATTATTCAAGAAAGGTAGTAGAAGTAATTCACTTAATTACAGGCTCATGTTATTAAGTCTATATGCAGCAGGATTTAGGAACGTATATTGTGTTCGGACATTATGAATTACCTCGAAGAAAACGGTCTGCTGATACACAGTCAACATGGGTTTAGAAAACATCTTTCTTGTGAAACACAACTATCTCTTTATTCACATGAAGTATTTAGTGCTATTGTCAAGGTATTTCAGATCGTTTCCGTATTTCTGGATGGCTTTGGACACTGTACCACACAAGTGGCTTGTAGTGAAATTGCGTGCTTGTGGAATATCGTCTCAGTTATGTGACTGGATTTGTGATTTCTTGTCAGATCGGCCACAGTTCGTAGTAACTGACGGAAAGTCATCGAGTAAAACAGAAGTGATTTCTTTTGTTACCCAAGGTAGTGTTATAGGCCCTTTGCTGTTCCTTATCTATATAAACGATTTTGGAGACAATCTGAGCAGGTTGTTTGCAGATGACGCTGTCGTTTATCGACTAATAAAGCCATCAGAAGATCAAAACGAATTGCGAAACGATTTAGAAAAGATGTCTGAATGGTGCGAAAATAGGTAGTTGACCCAAAATAACGAAGAATGTGAGGTCATCCACATGAGTGCTAAATGGAATTCGTTAAACGTCCGTCACACGATAAATCAGTCAAATCTAAAGGCCGTAAATACCTCTAAGTGTCTGGGAATTACAATTACGAACCACTTAAATTGGAAGGAACACATTGAAAATGTTGTGGGGAAGCCTAACAAAAGACTGCGTTTTGTTGGCAGGACACTTAGAAAATGTAGCAGATCTACTAAAGAGACTGCCTACACTACGCTTGTCCGTCCTCTTTTAGAATACTGCTGCACGGTGTGAGATCGTTACCAGATAGGACTGACAAGAGTACATCGAAAAAGTTCAGAGAAAGACAACACATTTTGTACTACCGTGAAATATGGGAGAGAGTGGCACTAGAATGAAGCAGGATTAGGGTTAGACATCATTGAAAGAAAGCTGTTTTTCGTTGCGACGGAATCTGCTCACGAAATTCCAATCACAAACTTTCTTCTCCGAATGCAAAAATATTTTTTTGACACCGACCTACATAGGGAGAAACGATCACCACGATAAAATAAGGGACATTAGAGCTCATACGGAAAGATATAGGTGTTCGTTCTTTTCTCGCGGTATACGAGATTAGAATAATAGAGAATAGTCAAGGTGGCTGGATGAACACTCTGCCAGGCACTTAATTGTGATTTGCAGAATATCCATGTAGATGTAGATGTAAATGTAGATGTAGATATCATATGCCACGTTTGGGATAGTAGATGTATACATAATGGGCTCAATGACGTCCAACAGTCACCGTAGTGGCTTACCCACCAGAGCGCCATTTGTGTCTACTCTTTAATAGGCAATGTTCACAGGTAGAAGGCTCAGTGTGGTGCAAGCGTCTGAAGCAAGCAGGCAACCATATCATGGAGACCTGCTTTCTAGAGCCAACTGAGCGAGTTTGAAGGGGTCAAATTGAGGCCTTCGAGTGACGGGATAGTCCTTTTGGAGAAATTCCACACGAGTTGGACGTACTGCGTCAGTTGTGCAACGATGCTGGTGTCGGAGGCCACGTGAAAGATGTTCTGGACGTCCACGCACCACAGACAACCGCCGGCATGTTAAGGACCGCAGTAGCAGATCTTACCGCTATCACAGCGTAGAAAAAAGGGCGTGTGGGCCTTGAAGCGTTAATTCGAACTGTTAGAAATTGGTTACTGTCAGTGGGCCCGAGTGCACGCACACCTAAAGCCCGTCTTCCATTCATGCTACAGCATCGACATGCACAGCTCGACTGTTGCCGTCGGCTCGATACGTGCAAAATGTTGTTATACCCCTCTTTATTCGTTCTTGCTACAGGGAGGTGATGTATTGTTCGAACATGATAAAACTCGTCCACACACTGCCCGTAAAAGTCAACGTGCCCTGCAATAGGTGCAGCAACGTGCCTCTCCAGCACGATCTCCGGACTTTTCTCTAATAGGGCACGTATGGGATTCGATGGTATGAGAAGTTGCTTGTGCGATTCGTCAACTACGGACTCTTCCAGAACTACGAGAACAGATGGAACAGACGCGCACTAACGTATCTTGGGACAGTATTCTCCGTCGGTACGATCTACTGGATGCCAGAGTCAGTGGCTGCATTGCTGCCTGTGGACGCTACACCAAGTACTGGTACGGGCGTTTCAGCATGGGTCTATACGTGGTACCTCAGAACCGCTGTGTTGTTTATCTGTAAATGTAATCATTCATGTACGTATGTATGTATATATTGAACTGGGGGCCTAGAAATGACGGAGAGGCTTCATCCGTATATGTCAGTGGTACACAGCCCGACAACAGGCTACAGCACCGAACCGAGGGTTATTGTGCGGTTCGGTCCCCAATGGACCCCTCCCCCCCCCCCCCCCCCCCCCCACCAGCGCCCCGGGACCCGGGAACGGGAACGACTAATTGCAGACGAGTGTAACGCCAATGTTTGCGTGGTACAGTAATTATGGTGTACGCGTACGTAGAGACAGCAATCGCCGACATAGTGTAACTGAGGTGGAATAAGGGGAACCAGCCGGCATTCGCCGAGGCAGATGGAAACCTGGCACTAATCGGACTGGCGGATTCATGCCAGGGACCGACACGGCTTCCCACTAGTGAAGCAGTGTGTTAGACCACAAGCCTACCTAGGCGGGCATTTCGTCTCTCCCACAAGCACGGCCGCGGGAAGGCCACACACAGCACACCGGCTGCCGCGACGCGCCTAGCCGCCGAAACCATACAGGGTGCGCCCCTGCCTCTTCAGGGCGTACACCACGTCCATGGCCGTCACAGTCTTGCGCTTGGCCCGCTCAGTGTACGTCAACGCGTCGCGGATCACGTTCTCCAGGAACACCTTCAGCACTCCGCGGGTCTTCTCGTATATCAGGCCAGAGATGCGCTTCACGCCGCCCCTGCGAGCCAGGCGAGCCAGGCGGACTTCGACACTAATTGTTTTCGTCTCTCCGACAAGCACGGCCGCGGGAAGGCCACACACAGCACACCGGCTGCCGTGACGCGCCTAGCCGCCGAAACCGTACAGGGTGCGCCCCTGCCTCTTCAGGGCGCACACCACGTCCATGGCCGTCACAGTCTTGCGCTTGGCGTGCTCAGTGTACGTCACCGCGTCGCGGATCACGTTCTCCAGGAAGACCTTCAGCACTCCGCGGGTCTCCTCGTATATCAGACCAGAGATGCGCTTCACGCCGCCCCTGCGAGCCAGGCGGACCTCGAAACTAATCGTTTTTGTCTCTCCCACAAGCACAGAACCATGAAAAACCTAAATCAGTATGGACAAAAGGGATACAGGGGTCGTGTAAAAATGTGGAACACCAAAAACTCAACATATTACCATTCCTAACATGGTACAAAATATCGGAAGGTATTCAAAACAACATCCAGTTGTCACAGAACGCCGAAATACAGGTCCAATATGATTTGTAAGGGAATCTTACACCATTCTTCCAACAAAACAATGGCAAGTTCAGGTAACTACGAAGGCTGTTGACAGCAGTCACGCATTTTTTTCTCTGAAGTAGACCACAGAGGCTGAATTATATTGAGGACTGCTGATTACGGTGGCCAGGAGAGACTTGACAATTCATCCGCGTCCTCACACAACCACTACTGTACGATGCCCGCAATGTGAACAGGGGTCCTGCAGTTTTGGAACTCAGCATCATCTTTGGGAGCATGATCACATGAGATGGGCTTGATCACCTAGAATGTTATATAATCCTTAGCCTTAAAGCGATCTTGGATACTACACTACTGGCCATTAAAACTGTGCAGGCTGGAACCGAGCGACCGCTACGGTCGCAGGTTCGAATCTTACCTCGGGCATTGATTTGTGTGACGTCCTTAGGTTAGTTACGTTTAATTAGTTCTAAGTTCTAGGCGACTGATGACCTCAGAAGTTAAGTCGCATAGTGCTCAGAGCCAGTTGAAGCCATTTAAATTGCTACACCGAGAAGAAATGCCGATGATAAACGGGTGTTCATTGGACAAATATATTATACTAGAACTGACATGTGATTACATTTTCACGCAATTTTGGTTCATAGATCCCATTTTCTGTATACGGGAAGGCCCGTACAGGACCTGCAACATGCGGTCGGGAATTATCCTGCTGAAATGGAGGATTTCACAGTGATCGAATGAAGGGTAGAACCACTGGTCGTAACACATCTGAAATGCAACGTCCACCGTTCAAAGTGCCGTCAACGCGAACAATAGGTGACCGAGACGTGCAACCAATGGCACCGCATAGCATCACGCCGGGTGATACTCCAGTATGGCGATGACGAATACACGCTTCCAATGTGCGTTCACCGCGATGTCGCCAAACACAGATGCGACCATCATGATGCTGTAAACAGAACCTGGATTCATCCGAAAGAATGACGTTTTGCCATTCGTACACCCAGGTTCGACGTTGAGTACACCATCGCAGGCGCTCCTGTCTGTGATGCAGCGTCAAGGGTAACCGCAGCCTTGGTCTCCGAGCTGATAGTCCATGCTGCTGCAAACGTCGTTGAACTGTTCGTGCAAATGATTGTTGTCTTGCACATCTGCAGACTCAGGGATCGAGACGTGGCTGCACGATCCGTTACAGCCATGCGGATAAGATGCCTGTCACCTTGACTGATAGTGATACGAGGCCGTTGGTATCCAGCACAGCGTTCCGTATTACCCTCCTGAACCCTCCGATTCATTATTCTGCTAACAGTCATTGGATCTCGACCAACGCGAGCAGCAATGTCGCGATAGGATAAACCGCAGTCGCGATAGGCTACGATCCGTCCTTTATCATAGTCGGAAACGTAATGGTACGCATTGCTCCTCCTTACACGAGGCATCACAGCAACGTTTCACCAGGCAACGCCGGTCAACTGCTGTTTGTGTATGAGAAATCGGTTGGAAACTTTCCTCATGTCAGCACGTTATAGGTGTCGCCGCCGACGCCATCCTTGTGTGAATGGTCTGAAAAGCTAGTCATTTGCATATCAAAGCATCTTCTTCCTGTCGGTTAAATGTGGCGTTCGTAGCACGCCATCTTCGTGGTGTAGCAATTTTAATGGCCTGTAGTGTAACTACTAAGTCCACGGAATACCGCGATATGGTCGTACAAATCATTACCGTACTCCAGCTGTATTTAAGTCTTGCTATGCAAATTATGCCAGAAATAAAAAATGTGAGCAACTAGACTCTTTGGAGCAAAGAATTTCTTCCGTTGCTCCGTAGTCCAAGGTTTATCCCTTCGTTATCACGTTTTCTTGTTAAGGGCGTTTATATTACTGATGTGAGATTTTAGAATTCCAGCTCTCCCTGCAGTTTCCTGATTTTGTGGTTCCATTCGTATCGTTTTGGTATTTAGAGTGTTTGCGACTGCGGCATTCAGTCCTGCAGTGACTTTTGCAGCTATTGCCCTCATAGTTCTCGTCAAAGTGCTCTTCAGTTACCGGCTGTGATTATCACTTAACAGACACTACTGTCCTCATTGCGATGCTCAAGCGCCGGTGAAATCGAAAGTTTTCCTGCCTTTCATTAAGGACGTTACAGATCGCATAGGAAAAATCTGGAAAAAGTGGAACGTCTTGGTAATATACAAACCTGGCTGTAAGGTACAAGAGTAGCTAAAATCGGTCAAGGATGCTCTCCAGTCTCAAGAAAAAGCAGGAATTTATAGCATTCCGTACAGGTGATGGGAGGTGTACGTAGATACTACAAAAAGAACGATAAAAGAAAAGACTGGAAGAGCACAAGGGCAACTCCAGAAGAGGTGTTGACAGATCAGCTGTTGCTGAACGTGGTTTCCAGCCAGGAGACCACCACGTTCGTTTTGATGGGACTGAAGTACAAGCGGATACCATGAAAGGCTACGGAGAGGGGCCACAGAGATTGTAAAACACTCCCGGAATTTCAATAGGAAGGAGGAGGGCTTGAAACTGAATGACATCTGGATTCCTATGCTGAAGAAGATGTGTACCACCGTGAGGTGATAGCAACAGCGGAAGTCGGCGGTCAACACCGGCCAATTTTGCTCAAACATTCGAAACATCTGACGTCACGCCACTGCGAGGAAGCAGAATTTTGTAGCTGTTAGTAGTGAGGATTGTGTGAATTGGACATTTAAAGAAACTACGATACCCCTTGAAAATGTCCTCCGGAGATGGGGACGTGACGGGGGTTTCAAAGTGAAATCCATTCGACAATGATATAATAGTGCGCAACATTTTATTAATTGTACCATATTCCACAACAGATCGGGAGACCTAGTGGTCACGTTCAGAGTGCGTTGCGCAATGCTTGCATGAATTATGAATTAAGCTTTCCGTCTACGTGGTATAAATTTTTGTCACGTTACCTCTTGAATCACCAAACACTTTGGCTCCATTAGATACTTTAACACCCGCCATACGAACACCAACAACTAGCCCACATTCGAATTCACGTAGGTCACACAGAACACCGTTTTGACCACGAGTGACTCGCGCAAGGTATTGACGACATTACACAGGTGTCATCCGTGGTCTAATACATCAGAGCAATCTGCAGTCTTAGCTAGCATCAGAATTTATGTTTAAGCTATCTTTCTCATGTTGTTTTTATGTTTTTGTACAAGCTTTGTAGGAACCATGCGCCTCTGAAATTCAAATCCAGAGGCATAACCACTGAGCCACCTCACTGGGATACTGGCAGGAGAGTAATATTGTAACACAAGCGACATTTACCAACGATATATCGGGACCGACCTGTGGCTTGAAACTGTGGTGTAAAACAGTTAACAGAACGGATAATAATATACTGACCGCCTTACTAGCAATTCTAAGACATTCTGCTTCGCATACAATACGAGCATTGTGTCTGAGTACTCACTTACTGCAATGGGACAACGACAACGAAGTTATCTGCAGATAGCGTTTATTTTAGCAGTTGTAGTCTGTATTGTACCAACTGACCTGTTCTGTCATACGTTATACTATATTTTGTTTAAGGCTGTTACAAGTATGGGATTCCTGAAATTGACAAAATCAACACAATAATTAAGATTAGTGGATGAGCATTCAGAAGTTTAGAGGATAAGCAACATAACTGCTTCGTGGAGGTGCCACTGCAAAATGGAACCGGAAACTGCTTCATTCCTTCGGTATAATCGTAGCATTTGGAGAGTTCACAATGAAGACCGTGAAATATTAACATTCGATAGAACGAGAGTGTGTTGATTATTTACACAACAATAAAATCATTTCACGTTGTATCTTCATTAGCTATGCCATGTTATACTTGGCCTTCTAACACTGCTTATCTTTATATCCATTTAAAAGGCACCGTTACGAAGTTAGATTAGAGCTAATTGCATTTTTAGGTACTCACATAGTTATGTAAATACCCAGCGTTAAATATAGTTAGAAATTGCATGGCGTAACAAGCAAAATTTTTAATACCCAGCTTATGTCGTGAATCTTTCTTCTCTAGAAGCTGATCTAAAAGTCCCGGTTTGACAAACATTTTGATGAAGTGGAGATATTAACACTTTCTTTACATTTTCTTTTATTTCCCATCCAGGCATGGCATAACAGTGAAATTTATGTATCGTTTTTCCCCACAACGTTAAAGACGGCTTCTTTAAGTGTATACACAGGTTTCATACTCATCACTATCCTCAGTCCACACATTCATAAAACACACCAAATGCATTTTCAATATATATTACAGTTTCTAATGTAAAAATATCCCACTTGTTGTACATTCTGTTCACAGCACAAAGACTACCTCACTACTCCGTGGCTGAGCAAGGACTGTCCCACACGGGTCCGAGACAAAGACCAATTTACTTCTGGCGCTTATGATAGACGATATATTACAACAAGTTCTAGATTGTTCCAGAACCGGCAACTGGTCGAATAACATCCCATTATAGTTCTCTGCACAATAAGTAAATAAATAGTTACAACGAGAACACGCCTCTTGAAATTATTAAAGGTTAGGAATATGAAATTAAACATATATCATTGCACATTAATTTGAAACAGAATTCTGTACAAATTGCGGCCTATGCCTCACCGAAACAAAGTAAATATATTTCCTCTCATACGACAGTTTTTGTATGAAAAATTGAGTTTGCTTTCGAACAAGCATAACAGTTCTTCATTTTGTGGATAACAAAATTCCATGAGAAATTTCATAACCAAAATATTGTTAAGTGTGAAAATACGCCGTTTGTGTTAAGGAAGAATTGAAATTTGTAGGGTAATTAACTTCTTTTGCAATAAGAAATAATGTTTCAAAGTATTTGGCGTCCCAATTAAAGCTTCAGATTCAGAAATTTGTAGAGAAAGAACCACTGCTCAGAATGACATCAAATTTCAACAGCATCTTATTGACGCAGGGGGAAAAGTCACGAATAAAATGATAAGAGAAAGAAAATTAGACCAATAGCTGTTGCTGTAAGCGTCAGAATACTCACCCGAACAGACGCGCGTCTCAGTTTGGGTCCGAGGCATCCGACATCACTGGACATGAAGGATCTCGCGCTGCTACTAAGCTCTTTAGCGGTAATTGTCCTACGGAAGTTGCCGACACCCAGTGGTATGAGAAAAGCCACTGGTCCGATGTATGCTAAAGGTCTAGCGAAAATGATAATAAAATTCGAAAAAACAGGTTCTTTTTAAATGCAACGTGACAAAAGTAGGAAAACAGCTAATCTGACGTTTGTCGAGGATGTGCCCACAGCACTGCAGGAGAGGGTGAGCGATGGTGTGCAAACATGCAGTGGATAGGCAATTGCCCGAACGTTGGACATACCTGCGAGCACAGTGCGTAAAATCCTACGAAACATCGGGAATTGCTATTCACGCAACATCACCAATGTGTAAGAGTTACTTTCTGCTCACAACCCAGTAAGCCAAGCGCACGCTCTGGAATTTCTTGATTGCATAGGAGTGGAAAGTGAATGGCCATGGAATATTTTGTGGGAACACGAAGCCCATTCCCATCTCGAAGGATGTACCAATAAGCAGCATTGCAAAATATGGGCCACGGAAAATCCGTACGCTCGTCAACCGGTACCACATCATCCAGCAAAGGGGACTGTGTGGTGTGGGTTGACGGTATCGTCTATCGTAGGGCCGTATTTTTTCGAGAAGGTGAGTCCTACTGGTCCCGTTACCCGTACCGTCATTGGTAAACGCTAGGAGAGTCGTTTCCGCACCAACGTGTTTTCAAGCCTTCAGTAGCGTGGACGTTTGAATGGAATCATCATATACAAGATGGCACTCCGCACAGTACAGAAAGTGAAACAACTGTTGAAGAAGCATTTCGGAATTGCTAGAATCATCAGGCATCACTTCCCTAAAGCCTGGTAGCCTAGATTACCTGATCTTAACCCGTGTGACTTCTGGATGCGATCTGTCTCAAATATGTTGAGGTAAGTTCTCCAATTACTAATGAAGCTTAGGTCATGCAAGCATTGCCCAACGCACTCTGAACGTGACCACGAGATCTCCGATCTGTTGTGGAACATGGTACAATTAATAAAATGTTGCTTCCCGTTATGCTATTGTCAAATGGATTTCACTTTGAAACCCCCATTACGTCCCCATCTCCGGGGGACATTTTCGAGGGGTATCGTAGTTTCTTTAAATGTCTGATTCACACAATCCTCACAACTAACAGCTGCAAAATTCGGCTTCTTCGCAGTGGCGTGACGTCAGATGTTTCGGATGTTCGAGCACAATTGGCCGTTGTTGACTTCCGTCTTCCGCTGTTGCTACCTCCTCACGGTGGCACACATCTTCTTCAGCACAGGAATTCAGATGTCATTCAGTTTCAAGCCCTCCTCCTTCCTACTGAAATTCCGGGGGTGTTTTACAATCCCTGTGGCCTCTCTGCATAGCCTTTCATGGTATCCGCTTGTGGCTGCCAGTACTCGAGTCCCATCAAAATGGAATGTTGTGGTCTACTGGCTGTAAACCATGTTCAGCAAGAGCTGATGTGTCAACACCCCTCTTCTGGAATTGCCCTTGTGCTCTTCTAGTCGTTTTTTCATCGTTCTCTTTGTTATATCTACGTAGCCTCCCCTCACCTGTACGGAATGCTATAAATTCCTGCTTTTTCTTGCGACTCGAGAACATCCTTGACCGATTTCAGCTACCCTTGTATCTTCCAGCCACGATTGTATTTTACCAAGATGTTCCACTTTTTCAAGATTTTTCCTAGGTACTCTGTAACGTCCTTAATGAAAGGCAGGAGAACTTTCGATTTCACTGGCGCTTGAGCATCGCTATGATATCTAAGCGGTTGAGTTAACGCTCTTTTCACCACTGCAAACAAAGAAACATTCTGGAGGAATACATTGGTCAGAAGATTTAATTCTACGTCTAGTAGCTCTAGTTCGCAGATTTCCCTTGTCCTGTCCGCCAACGGTTTTATCATTCTGGGCTTTGTTCTAGTAGTGATTGGAATTCCGGTGTAGGTAACGGTCTATGTGCGTGAATTTTCAGTAAACCGTGTGGCCGAAGCTACCATCTTCGTTCTTAAAAACTAACCAGTCAGGGTGTGAATCAGACATTCACACAAACTACTACCCCCTTGAAAGTGTCCTCCGATAAGGGGAGGAAACATTCTGTTTTAAGGTTAAATCCATTCCACGATGGCACAACAGCCCGAAACAGTGTGACTTTTTCGAAGTTATAAGTTGACACTTTACAATTGTGGATGATGTTGTTTCTTGATTTCAGCTTGTGGCAAAAAACGGTAAACATGTCTTGTGCCATTAAAAACCGATGCCATATTGCTTTTTTGAGGTTTTTGGCCCCAGGAAAATTAAAAAGCGATGTAATTTCGCTTTTTATGCAGTTTTTGGCCTCAGGGCAATCGCAAACCGATTACTTCCTATCCGATGTTGTACGACCTTACCGTGGTGGAGTGGATTACGTAACTAACAGTGCCCCAACTGTTGACTGCAGGACTAGTGATGCACATAGATAAGTTCGGATGGTGTAACACCTCACACGTAGACCAATGTATTTCGATTCATCTGTCAGGACAGCGCCGTCTATTGGTAAAATTTTCATTTTCTTCCATGTCGTTTCGTCCTGCATCAGTAATACGCTGTTCTAATTTGACGTCATTGTGAGCAATGGTTCTCTTTCTACAGCGGTACTTTAACTATGAGAACCTATATTACAGAAAAACTCGGGAAAGTGCGAAAATTAAATGAATACAACGATCTGATAAGGTCGCCTCTTGCACTTGCAGTTTTAGATATAACTTTGCTGATAACAGAATGTAATCGCAAATTTCCACAAACAGGCTTAGTATCACAATTACTATTGATCAAAGATCCCCATAACTCTCGACTCAGGCATTACTCAATAATATCCGTTCGTCCGTATCGGCACATCTGTTATGTCTTCCCGCTCTCTCTTAAACGATCTTTACAAAGCGCCTTTGTACTGTTCTTGTTTAAATCATCACTTTCAAATCGGTAGGCTTCACAGAGTAAATTATCTACATATCCACACTTACCATCAAACTTAGACCTCGATGCAATTTAAAATGCTCCCGTTGAACTCAGATTTTATTGTATTATTATTCGCATTATGTGCTCCTGTCTTGACAGGCAACCGCAACAACAGTACTAAACTTATATTTCACCAGGTTCTTTGAACACTAGCGAGCAGTGGTTACAAAGATTAATGGGTCTTCTTTGATGTTGGTTCCGACGACCTAGCATAAATTTCTTGGTAATTTTCCTACGTCGCTTATTTTCATAACATCATTCCAGGCAGTTCATTTGCATATAAATTACACTTAAAAGTGTATTTCTATTAAATAAACTGCCTTACGGAGTTCCGCTTTCGCTTCTCATGGACTCTCATATAAGTTTCACTGTGCTGCATGCAAATATGTCAATAAAAATCCCGTTTAGATTTGTCACTTATACACTCTTCATTTCGGGCAGTAAACGGAAAAATATGGTTTTACCACAAATTTTCTAAAGCGGTTAGTAGACTGGTGCACATGAACTGCAAACGGTACTACGGTACTTGGTTTACTGGCGAATCATTCGAAGCAAAACCAGTGAACAATAATAAAACAAAGAAATAACGAGACTGCTTCAGGTTTCCTAGAATTTGCAATTATCTTCACTTTAATACAAAGAACTAATTGGGAAAGGAGTGGAGCTAACAGTCGTCTTGACTCTGTGCAGTTCTGAGTAGCCCCATTCATCCTGTTCTATTTCCACGAAGCGGTGATTTGTCTGTAATGACTTCAAGGCTGACGAGACGTTTAAAACTACTAATGATCCACCTCATTTATTCGGCTACACAATGGAATGTGTAAGGACTCAGACATACAGGACTGAAGCTGAGCAGCACTGTGTAATCAGTTATTATTTATTATTATAAATATTATATTATTAAAAATGTTGTTTTTGAAGAAATTTACTGAAGTAACAAGTTCTCATCTATTATCTTTATGCAAAAATAAGTAGGAGCTTTCAAAGTATGAAGGGCAAGAGTTAAAATTAGAAAATATACTAACGGTTTCGCAAGATTTTAACTGCATCATCAGCTGCAACCTGTACAATTTGCCAAAGACTCACGTAAATCAAGAAAACATAATTAAATGAAAAATATATACGACATCAAAAATACTTAGAAAATAAAGCCACGTTCCGATCAAGAAAAGAGAACGGCATTTTTTGACGGTCATAGGAATTTTTCTCCGCTTAGTGGACCGTCAATCGTAAAGTAACAAAAAATAGCATAAGACACTCCCGTAGTACCTAGAGAGGACGAAAGCTAAAATTAAGAAATCTCTAATGAAACACTATCAGACAAGTAAAATAAAAATTTTCCTGCTAGGCCTTAGAATAGAAGAGGGGTTAAATACCGCTTAAGACTACATGATTGGGTCTTCACCAGTAAGATTTTTAAACCATTTTTGGCAAATTATGGACCGTAAGCTGCTTACATTTTACATAATCCCATAGGTAATATTATACGGTCTATGCTTTGATCACTATTTAGGTTATAAGGACCCCGTTAGCTCACCTGGAATTTTTTAGTATTTTACCTACCCGATAGTCTTTTATCAGGATTTTCTTTTTTTTTTAGATTTCGGTGTTTCTTGGTATCACGGGAGAGTTGAATGTTCAAAATGTCTCTGAGCACTGTTGTTGTTGTTGTGGTCTTCAGTCCTGGGACTGGGTTGATGCAGCTCTCCATGCTACTGTATCCTGTGCAAGCTTCTTCATCTCCCAGTACCTACTGCAACATACATTCTTCTGAATCTGCTTAGTGTATTCATCTCTTGTTCTCCCTCTACGATTTTTACCCTCCACGTTGCCCTCCAATACTAAATTGGTGATCCCTTGATGCCTCAGAGCATGTCCTACCAACCGATCCCTTCTTCTGGTCAAGTTGTGCTACAAACTTCTCTTCTCCCCTATCCTATTTAATACTTCCTCATTAGTTATGTGATCTACCCATCTAATCTTCAGCATTCTTCTGTAGCACCACATTTCGAAAGCTTCTATTCTCTTCTTGTCCAAACCATTTATCGTCCATGTTTCACTTCCATACAGGGCTACACCCCATACAAATGCTTTCAGAAACGACTTCCTGACACTTAAAACTATACTCAATGTTAAGAAATTTCTCTTCTTCAGAAACGCTTTTCTTGCCATTGCCAGTCTACATTTTATATCCTCTCTACTTCGACGATCATCAGTTATTTTTCTCCCCAAATAGCAAAGCTCCTTTAATACTTTAAGTGTCTCATTTCCTAACCTAACTCCCTCAGCATCACCAGACTTAATTCGACTACATTCCATTATCCTCGTTTTGCTTTTGTTGATGTTCATCTTATATCCTCCTTGCAAGACACTGTCCATTTCATTCAACTGCTCTTCCAAGTCCTTTGCTGTCTCTGACAGAATTACAATGTCATCGGCGAACCTCAAAGTTTTTATTTCTTCTCCATGGATTTTAACACGCACTCCGAATTTTTCTTTTGTTTCCTTTACTGCTTGCTCAATATACAGATTGAACAACATCGGGGAGAGGCTACAACCCTGTCTCACTCCCTTCCCAAACGCTGCTTCCCTTTGGTGTCCCTCGACTCTTATAACTGCCATCTGGTTTCTGTACAAATTGTAAATAGCCTTTCGCTCCCTGTATTTTACCCTGCCACCTTTAGAATTTGAAAGAGAGTATTCCAATCAACATTGTAAAAAGCTTTCTCTAAGTCTACAAATGCTAGAAACGTAAGTTTGCCTTTCCTTAGTCTTTCTTCTAAGATAAGTCGTAAGGTCAGTATTGCCTCACGTGTTCCTGTATTTCTACGGAATCCAAACTGATCTTCCCCGAGGTCGGCTTCTACTAGTTTTTCCATTCGTCTGTAAAGAATTCGTGTTAGTATTTTGCAGCTGTGACTTATTAAACTGATTGTTCGTTAATTTTCACATCTGTCAACACCTGCTTTCTTTGGGATTGGAATTATTATATTCTTCTTGAAGTCTGAGGACATTTCGCCTGTTTCATACGTCTTGCTCACCAGATGGTAGAGTTTTGTCAGGACTGGCTCTCCAAAGGCCGTCAGTAGTTCCAATGGAATGTTATCTACTCCGGGGGCCTTGTTTCGACTCAGGTCTTTCAGTGCCCTGTCAAACTCTTCACGCAGTATTGTATCTCCCATTTCATCTTCATCTACATCCTCTTCCATTTCCATAACATTGTCCTCAAGTACATCGCCCTTGTATATACCCTTAATATACTCCTTCCGCCTTTCTGCTTTCCCTTCTTTGCTTAGAACTGGGTTTCCATCTGAGCTCTTGATGTTCATACAAGTGGTTCTCTTATCTCCAAAGGTATTTTTAATTTTCCTGTAGGCAGTATCTATCTTACCCCTAGTGAGATAAGCCTCTACATCCTTACATTTGTCCTATAGCCATCCCTGCTTAGCCATTTTGCACTTCCTGTCGATCTCATTTTTGAGACGTTTGTATTCCTTTTTGCCTGCTTCATTTACTGCATTTTTATATTTTCTCCTTTCATCAATTAAATTCAATATCTCTTCTGTTACCCTAGGATTTTTACTAGCCCTCGTCTTTTTACCTACTTGATCCTCTGCTGCCTTCAGTGTTTCATCCCTCAAAGCTACCCATTCTTCGTCAATTGTATTTCTTTCCCCCATTCCTGTCAATTGTTCCCTTACGCTCTCCCTGAAACTCTGTACAACCTCTGGTTCTTTCAGTTTATCCAGGTCCCATCTCCTTAAATTCCCACCTTTTTGCAGTTTCTTCAGTTTTAATCTACAGGTCATAACCAATAGATTGTGGTCTGAGTCCACATCTGCCCCTGGAAATGTCTTACAATTTAAAACCTGGTTCCTAAATCTCTGTCTTACCATTATATAATCTACCTGATACCTTTTAGTATCTCCATGGTTCTTCCATGTATACAACCTTCTTTCATGATTCTTAAACCAAGTTTTAGCTATGATTAAGTAATGCTCTGTCCAAAATTCTACCAGGCGGTTTCCTCTTTCATTTCTTAGCCCCAATCCATATTCACCTACTACGTTTCCTTCTCTCCCTTTTCCTACACTCGAATTCCAGTCACCCATGACTATTAAATTTTCGTCTCCCTTCACTACCTGAATAATTCCTTTTATTTCATCATACATTTCTTCAATTTCTTCGTCATCTGCAGAGCTAGTTGGCATATAAACTTGTACTACTGTAGTAGATGTGGACTTCGTATCTATCTTGGCCATAATAATGCGTGCACTATGCTGTTTGTAGTAGTTTACCCGCATTCCTATTTTCCTATTCATTATTAAACCTACTCCTGCATTACCCCTCTTTGATTTTGTGTTCATAACCCTGTAGTCACCCGACCAGAAGTCTTGATCCTCCTGCCACCGAAATTCACTAATTCCCACTATATCTAACTTTAACCTATCCATTTCCCTTTTTAAATTTTCTAACCTACCTGCCCGATTAAGGGATCTGATATTCCACGCTCCGATCCGTAGAATGCCAGTTTTCTTTTTCCTGATAACGACATCCTCTTGAGTAGTCCCCGGCTGGAGATCCGAATGGGGGACTGTTTTACCTCCGGAATATTTTACCCAAGAGGACACCATCATCGTTTAATCATACACTAAAGCTGAATGCCCTCGGGAAAAATTACGACCGTAGTTTCCCCTTGCTTTCAGCCGTTCGCAGTACCAGCACAGCAAGGCCGTTTTGGTTAATGTTACAAGGCCATATCAGTCAAACATCTAGACTGTTGCCCTTGCAACTACTGAAAAGGCTGCTGCCCCTCTTCAGGAACCACACGTTTGTCTGGCCTCTCAATAGATACCCCTCCGTTGTGGTGGTACCTACGGTACGGCTATCTGTATCGCTGAGGCACGCAAGCCTCCCCACCAACGGCAAGATCCATGGTTCATGGGGGGCAATGAGCACTATGGGACGACAACACCACACATCCATGCCCGCGGCAGGATTCTAAACTGCGACCGTAGCGGAGGAGCAGTTCCAGACTGAAGCGCCTAGAACCGCTCGGCCACACCGGCCGGCGTTTTATGTAATTTTGTTATTTTATGCTTGACGTCCGCTGCTTAGCGAAAAGTTGCCGACTACGAACTCTGCGTCATGCCATTCACTTTTCTCGATCGAAGCAAAACTTCATTTTGTCAACATGTTCATCTGTATATAATTTTCGTTTCGGTTTTGTTTTCTTCCCTTACGTCAGTCTTTGCCTATCAAGTTTGTTCGAGTATCCATCATCATCGGCAAAGAGAGAAATATTCGTTTTGTAAATAGAAACTGCCTGTTTCTTGCTACAATGTATTTTGTATGTTCCAGACGCGTTTCACCTTCTACATTGCAATGAATATGCTTTAAAGTAAAAAATAAAGCGCATCTTGAACATACAAATTACATTGCAGCACGAAAAGGCGGTTTTCAGTTACGAAACGAATGTCATTGTGTATCAATTTGGACAGATTCCAGCAGATGATGCAGCCAAATTACTGCGAAATCGGCAGTGCCTATAAATCAAGGACTTCCTGCTTAAGGGGTCTTCTATTCTCAAAATTATATATCCAGGCTGCGGCTGCCCTGACTACAAAATCTGCTGCGTACTTATCTTCTGTTCTATAGCAACCTCTTCCTCCTTGAACGTCGTTAAACCAAACAATTTCAAAAATTACTCTTCAGTTGTCACGTAAAAAGTGTGAAATAACAGTGGTTTGTTCAATGGCTCTAATACGACGAAGACATGTTCACATGTCAGAAGAATTTTAAAGATTGACATGCGCTAAATCACAGTCTTTTGCAGTATACCACACGAGAATGCTCATACGGCTGAAACTGCAATAGTTGAAATAAATAAATTTTACATTGAACGACGACTATAATGCCTTTTAAAAAATGTTTTCATTTAGTGACTCTTCCATGTGTGTCACAGTTATAAACAGTCACATTAACAGGACTCGTAATAATTTCTCCGGTCATTTGACAAGGTGCCGTACAGAAAGTTTACAGTATTTCTTAGACGTTTATGACTAGCAGTTGCTTATTCCTACTTCGTCAACCTCCTACGAAGATTAGATGAGATCAGAGTCAAGCATAAAACTTGGCTTTGGTGTATTTTCGAAAACTTGCGTTGCTAAATCTGGTATGTGTTACATGCTAGTATTACGTTTAGGACAGTCTACGAACTGATTTTTAAAGTTGTAGTTGCAACAACCCGACTTTAATGTTTTACACGTAAAATACAGCTCCCCTTTCGAATACCTATGTGACGGCATCGTTGTGTTGATATTCTAAAACGGTTATAAATGTAGGGTATCAAGTTCATGTTCAGAAAGAGACATAGTGAGACACATACCATTACATTCGTAAAAGAGAGGAGGGGTGGAGACCAGGAACTCTCAAATCCTGAATTCAAAGCATTGGAAAATTCTGTTTAGCAGATATCAAGCTGAGGGTCCGTATGGATTTTTGCTGATACAATGATATAAAATGAGTGGCACCTAGACAGACATTCATTTGATAAATAAATCATTCAGTTTGGCGATCACCTTATTCCAATAAGCACCGGCAAAGTGCCGTGTAACAGAATCACGCACAGGCGAAATGAAATTACTTGTATGTCAGATCCCCGACTAGCCGTGCGAAGGCCTCCCTTGAGTATTACATCCGTGTTCTCTTGGATTTCTGTTTTCGACTGGTTGGGGCGATCCGACCGCTTATCGTAAGCTCATGATTCCTCTCCAATGATAGTTCATTACATGCATCTTATTTGGATGAACTATTGGATTCGTACGATTGTGTTATTTCTATAAGCTTCTTAGTCATGAAATGGATGTTATGAGATAAATCTTCGTTTATCACGAGTGATGATTAAAACAATGGTAGAAATACCATTTATTTCGGCGATTATACTTTTACTAGTAAACCCCCTATTCCTTAAAGAACGGATCTCCCGTGTACAAAATAGGTTGAAACATGTGATTACAAACGGTTTAAAGTGCTAAACATATACAAGCAAGTAAGCAAAAAAATTTCGGAAACTGTTTGAAGCTGTGCTTAAAGTCGCTGACTGCTCTCATTATGAAACACTGGATGAATATAGTCTTATTAACCTGTGCTCCTTTTTAAGCGAAATCTAGTTTTTCAAGTATTCCCATGCTTATGATGTCACATGTTCTGAGATATGTATCGTGCAATGATATTAACTTTCAGGTGCGTAGATACTGTCGGCAAAGTGTGTTATGAAAAGAGTTTGTAGTAAAGAAGTAATAAATTACAAGCGTAATGCTCGACGCTGATGTTTTACTGCGAGCCATTTTAAGCAACATCTTGTTTTTATGGATGTAAGTATTTATGATGTCATATCTTCTCAACCACGTGTCGTACAAAGATATGATTTTGAAAGTACATTAAGAGGTATATTCGAATGTTGTCTGCAAACTTTGTTGCGAAAACAATAGGCTGTAAAGAAGCAACAAATGAAAACCTCGTGCCTGATGTTGGAGAATGACTGTACGAAATGCGAAAATCTTGTAACTGATGAAGTATTTAATATTCATCATCGTCAGTTACAAAAACTGAATGGTGGGATCCTTATGGTTACTAAGTTGTGCAGCGACCGTAAACCATAAAATTACCAAATAAGCAGCAACCAGTCGCCAAATCTTATTTACTTTTGCAAATCGATTTCAACTAATTAACAGCCATCATCGGTGCTAGAAATACAAGAATAAAAACAAAAGTAATTAATAAGAATGACCAAATGAATAAATGTACACAAAGCAACCTAAAACCAATTAAATGTATGTAAACGCATTAAACCATTTAAAATGCACATAAAAATTTACCTTTCAACGTTTATGTTGCCTAAGTAGTTATATGAATAACCTTTGCTCTTCGATAATATGATAAATAATTTTAAAATTCTTTAGAAAGCTTTTAAAAATTTTTTCTAAGGTGTGCATCTCACCTATGTTTGTTCCTTTTTTCCTAATTTGTACAATCGCTTTTTGGCGTATATAACTGTACTATGTGGTTGAAAAATCTTTGTCAATGTATCCTTTTTTTTTAATATTTCAGTATTTTATCATTGTATTTTATCGCACTTTGTATGTCATTTATTCTTCTCATTATTATTTTAGCTGTATCTTTTTGCATAGAGGGCGGGTTTGAATGCAGCGCCCCCTTATGGTTTCTCGTTGTCATAGTCTATTCTCAATGTATCACTTTATGTTTGATCCCTGCTTAAGACAGTGTTACTACTCAGGGAACATATACGTTGAAAGGTATATTTGTATGTGCATTTTAAATGGTTTAATGCGTCTACATACATTGGTTTAAAGTTGCTTCATGTACATTTATTCATTTGGTCACTCTTATTAATTATTTTTATTTTTGTTCTTGTATTCGTAGCGCCGATGATGGCTGTTAATCAGTTGAAATTGGCCGGCCGGAGTGGCCGAGCGGTTCTAGGCGCTTCAGTCTGGAACCGCGCCACCGCTACGGTCGCTGGTTCGAATCCTGCCTCGGGCATGGATGTGTGTGATGTCCTTAGGTTAGTTAGGTTTAAGTAGCTCTAAGTTCTAGGGGATTGATGACCTCAGAAGTTAAGTCCCATAGTGCTCAGAGCCATTTGAACCATTTGAATCAGTTGAAATCGATTTGCAAAAGTAAATAAAGAAAACATGATTTTGCGGCTGGTTGCTGCTTATTTGGTAATTTTAGCTCCAAAAACGTTTGAAATTATGTGAAAAGTTTGTTGGAAGTCGCCAAGTGCTCTCATTTTTAAAGATGTAATGAATAGAGTCGAGTATTTGCGCTCCGTCATCTACGCTGCCTCAAATCAAACACGCAGTTTCTAACCGTAAAACGGCCTTATTTTGTTAAATATGATTATAAGTCGTAACCAGTAGCATGTGACAGCGTTTTAAGTTTTATAATTCTATCAATACTTGAGTGAAATATTGAAATGCAAATTTTTGTTCCTGTTGAATCCGTTACATAGAAGACCATGAAACTGATATTGTGTTGTCGGATAGCGGTTTTGAAATAGAGATTACGGTGTTATGCAGCTCCACATACTTCACTGCGTAATTTCCTTTCTACATGTTCGTTTTAGCACAAAGCAAGAGACCGTGGAGTTGCGCTGACTGCTTATCCTCGCTCCTCACACTCGTAGTACGGAATGAAGGGAAGTCTACATCTGTGTGTGAAAGCCCATTCAGAACTGCACGAATGCTGCCGATAGAAACCGAAGCGTTTACCGCTGACGAGCACCTTCAAGAGGGGAAGATGTCTTGTTCAAATGGCTCTGAGCACTATGGGACTTAACATTTGAGGTCATTAGTCCCCTAGACTTAGAACTACTTAAACCTAACTAACGTAAGCACATCACACACATCCATGCCCGAGGCAGGATTCGAACCTGCGACCGCAGCAGCAGTGCGGTTCCGGACTAAAGTGCCCAGAACCACTCGGCCACAGCGGCCGGCACTGCCCAGTACGTATACGCGACGTGCTGAAAAAGTTATTTCGAGAAGAGGGAAGATAGAAATAGAAACGAGGTGCAAAGAAAATGTGGGTGTTTGAGTTGATAATGTGAAGTGAAACTGTATGTTTTTGACATTACAAATAACAATCACAACTACAGGGATAAACTTGACACATCATTAAACGAAATATGCTGTCTGTTATAAGAGTCTAGGACACAGACAACAGTGAGGGAAACTGAAGATGGAAATAGACATTTGTGTTCACAGTACTGTAAAGACAGAAAAGTCATTGAGAGAATGGGTAGACGTGGTGCTGGCAGAGGGGATGCTAATGTACAGGTTTTTTATACATGTCAGTTCGCCGGGATCTAAGAGTAGCCGATAACATCTCGGAAATAATAAGTACGTTTCACAACTTGTTCATATTTGTTTCAGAAAGTCTAGTGAGGAACGGTAGTTGTACACGATCATCTTAAAACTGATATCGAAATGAGTCCTCGCAGTTTTTCGAAGAAATTTCGAGCCTACCTCTTCTTCCGCCTGAACACTCATGATCACCAATTTCTTCTTTTAACAATGGTCACTGTCAGTTAATTTGATGCTGTTGCCGCAGAGAAGGTAACAATTTGCTTATTTCTTTTTAGCACTCGGCGCCATGATAAACTCTCTATGCACGCAGTTATGACGTGCGCTTTGTGATGCGTCTAACCACACGCGACTTTTCCCGTTCGGTTTAGTGTGCGCTTCGTTGTTCGCTTTGAGAGACGTTGTAATGTGAACGTCAATATTTCGTGTCACCAGTGTATGCGACAGTGCTCGAGATTTATGAAGTGATGAATATTTTTCCAGAAATGACTTTCAAGAATGAAAAATGAAAACAGATAAAGAAAAGGTTTATTATTGTATTATATTATTATATGTTTTATTATTTTCATAAAAAGTTTTCTACAATGAATAATGATATAACAAAAGATAAAGTAAAACAATGTATTGGCACTGTATTGACTGTGAATTTTTACCTTCTGTTGTTCTCTATGATGTATGAAGAGGCTGAGATCAACGATTAAGCAGAGGTCTGTTCTTTTAAATACTGTAAAAATAATCGTGTTGTGTACAAGGAATCAGAAATATAACGTACAATTTGCTAAACGGAATTGTAGTGCACGGACTTTCATTTGTAACTAGATAAGCTACTATGAATGTCTTAAGTTTTGTGTCCGCAGCAAACAGAAAACCCTATGGCGCCTGGTATGACGATACTGAGTTATTGGTATTTGTTGAATAATAGTGATACTGTGAACAGTCAGAATTCTGTATGATTCTGACATTTAATCCAGAATAAAGGCAAATCTTAATGTAATTGATTTTCTACGAAAAATTACGTTGGTAAGGATACCCAGTCCAGACTGTTTTATCTGCTTCCATTATGTGGGCGTATGAAGTGGCAATTTCCAACTGCAGAAATAATCAGACATTAATTCTTTCGATCGATATTATGATATTTAAGCATAGAGGACAAAAACGTACTGGAATATATTATTTTCTATTATAACAGTGAAAATAACATCCACTTGAACAATCTTAACAGCACATAAGTAAGAATTATCAGAGATTATTTATTTCTTTTAAATAATGATCTTATTCTT
The DNA here is from genome assembly GCF_021461385.2 of Schistocerca piceifrons. NCBI lineage: Eukaryota > Metazoa > Arthropoda > Insecta > Orthoptera > Acrididae > Schistocerca > Schistocerca piceifrons. Next base: position 197,835,596 of record NC_060142.1, on the reverse strand, counting down.
GCTGCTACATTTTCATGTGTTTTACAACAACACGTACACACCACCACAAAAACCTTAAACAAACAGAACAAAACCCATCACAACGTGTAAACGTAAACGAAAGAAACAACAGTTTCGAGACTCCAGAGTTACGTTGATGCAGATCGTGGAGTTTTGAACGACCCACTCCACCACGTACGTTCATATACCTGAAAGGAAAGGAACAATACTTTTGAGAGAAGCGCCGATTGTACAGGATAGGCTAGCCTGGAGAGCCATGTCTCCTAAATCTTTTGATTGAAGACAACAACTTTCACATCTATCTAACAGCCCTCGTATGTTTTCAGTGACCCAATATATTCTCTAAGTAGCACATAAGAACATAATTATTTTTCTTCTTTTAAAAATGTATCTAAAAATATTTCCGCAAAACCCTTATATATCTTCGACCATTGGTAGTTTATTTGAGACAGTTTGCATACTTAAATGGTACAATTCACAACTATGTAAATTGGCATTTCCATGAAATGACAAACGAGGTTCGTCTACCCGCAGGACATTTGATAGTCATTCACATAATTTTACATTTTAAGCAGCTATTAAGTGAGCTTAAACGACTTAGGGCACAAGCTCCTCGAGAGATCATTGCCATTTTACACTGAAACATTTAGACATTTATTCCAACAATATTATATTATTTTATTTTAATAAATACAACAACCATCCAATTTTTTATGTTTTTTTAAGTTGTCAATACGCATTTTGTGATTTGGGAGGCTTTCACCCATTTTCAGTTGGTGTAATGCATATTTAACGTTCATTTAGTCCATCGCTAAGGGTACCGTCTTCAGTTTGGATGCTGCAGCTTTTCTGCGAAAGCCATTAACTTGTCAATGTTCTTAGCGATGTACAAGCTAAAGATTAAATATGTACTACGACAATTGAAGATGGGTGAAAAGTCGAAATGTGTTTGAGAATAAAAATACATTAAAAAGTGTCCGGTTTTTGTGTTTATTTAAATAATATGTACAGAACCTAAGAGTTCAAAACCCAGATAATATTACGTTATTTAAGAATTCCCTTATTATAATTCCAAGAAATTCACATGGCATTATTATCAGTTTATGCGAATTATTCTTTTTCCATGTTTAAAATAATTGCTTCGAGATTTGAGTGCCTTACAGTTTCGTCACAAGAATTTTGAACCAGAAACGGGGCAGTTAATGAACAAGAAAAATGAAATAAGCTCAGTATGGCAAGCCGCAGAGCACGTTATTACATTAATACTGCTAGATTTTTCTCTCACATCATTGGAGATACAGCTAGTTCAACATACATATTTATTTGACGTATATGAGAAGAAAAAACTACCTGACAACGTGAGCACGGAGTAGCTGCTCGGTATATTTTACATTTTAACTTAACCCTCGTAACCTCACATTTACGATGCATCACAGGAATTGCGTCGCGATTCAATACTGACGGCTCCAAGACGACTTTTCTCGTAGAGGCTAGCGTGGCGTTTGTCACGGCATGTATACTCACCTGGAGTTCCAGTAGGTGGTCTCCGATGGACAACAACGCGTTTAACTTAACACTCCTACCCTTACATTCCCTATTCAACACACATATTGGGACGCGATTAAATACTGATGGCTTAGAATCGACTTTTCTGTGAGAGGCTAGCGTGGCGTCGTCACGGCATGTAGACGCACCTGGGGATCCAGTAGATGGTCTCTGATGCCAGACAACTCGTTTAATTTAACCCTCGTACTCTCACATTGACGATGCTACAAAGAAATTGCGTCACGTTAGAATACTGAAGGCTCCAAGGCGAATTGTTTTGGAGAGCCTACCGTGGCGTTTATCACGGCATGTATACTCACCTGCAGGTCCAGTAGCTGGTCTCCAATGGACCATAACGCGATAAAATTAACTCTCGTACTCTCACATTGATGAGGCAACACCGAAATTTTGTCACGATTCAATACTGAAGGTTTAAAGGCGACTTTCCCCGGAGAGGCAGGCGTGGCGTTTGTAACGGGATATAGACGCACCTGGGGGTCCAGTATTTGATATCTGATGCACCACAACCATTTTAACGTAACCCTCGTACCTTCACATGGACGATGCAACACAGAAACTGCGTCGTGATTTTATACTGGTGGCTTAAGGCGACTTTTCTCGGAGAGGCTAGCGTGTCGTTTGTCACGGCATGTAGACTCATCTGTGGGTCCAGTAGCTGGTCTCCGATGCACCACATGCGTTTAACTTAACTACTATGAAACACAGAAATTGATTCGCGCTTATATTCTGGTGGTTTGAACGCGACTTTTCTCTGAGACTGTAGCGTGGTGTTTGTCACGTCATGTAGACTCATCTGGCGGTCCGGTAGCTTGTGTCTGATGCACCACAACGCATACAACCCAACCCTCGTTCCCTCTCATTGACAATGCATCATAGGAATTATGTCGCGATAAATACTGGAGGCTTAAAGACGACTTTTCTCGGAGAGGCCAGAGTAGCGTTTGTAACGGAATGTAGACAAACCTCGGGGTCCACTACCTGATCTCCCATGCACCACGCCAACTGTTCTCCCATGCACCACAACACATTTAATTCAAGCCTCGTACCCCCCCCCCCCCCCCCCTGCAGACCAGAAATTGCGTCGCGATTCATTACTGAAGGCTCCAAGGCGACTTTTCTCGGAGAGGCTTCGTGGCGTTTCTGACGGCATGTACACCCATCTGTGGGTAACTTGTCTCTGATGCAACACAACGTGTTTAACTTAACCTTCGTACCCTCACCTTGACGATGCTACACATAAATTGCTTCGCGATTCAATACTGATGACTCCAAGGCGACTTTTCTCGGAGACGCTAGCATGGCGTCGTAACTGCATGTAGACTCACCTGGGGGTCCAGTAGATGGTCTCTGATGCACCACCATGCGTTTAGTTTCACCCTCGTATCCTCATATTGACAATGCAACACAGAATTTGTGTCATGATTCAATACTGTAGGCCACAAGGCAAATTTTTCCAGAGAGGCTAGCGTGGCATTTGCCACGGCGTGTAGTCTCACCTAATGGTCCAGTTGCTGGTCTCCAATTCACCACAGTGCGGTAACCATAACCCTCGTACTCTCACATTGACGATACAACACAGAAATTGCCTCGCGATTCAATACTTAAGGCTCCAAGGCGACTTTTCTTAGAGAGGCTAGCGAGGCGTTTGTCTCAGCATGTGGACCCACCTGGTATCCACAAGCTGGTCACCGATGACCCACAATTTGCTTAACTTAACCCTCTTCCCCTCACATTGACGATGCAGCACAGAAATTGCAACGTGATTCAATACTGAGGGCTGCAAAGCAACTTTTCTCGGAGAGGCTAGTGTGGCGTTTGTCACGGCTTGTAGACGCACCTGGGGGGCCAGTAGATGGTCTCTGATGCACCACAACGCGTTTAACTTAATCCTCGTACACTCATTGACGTATCAACACAGGAATTGCGTCGAAATTGAATACTGAAGGCTCCAAGGCTCTTTTTCGCGTAGATGCTAGCGTGGCCTTTGTCACGGCATGTAAAATATCCTGGGCGTCCAGTAGCTTGTCTCCAATGCACCACAATACGGGAAACTTAACACTCGTACCCTCACATCTTCATTGAAATACAGAAAATGCGTCACGATTCAATACTGAAGGCTCCAAGATTAGTTCTCTCGGAGAGGTTAGCGTGGCGTTTGTCATGGCATGTAGGCTCACCTAGGGGTTCAGTAGCTGGTTTTTGATGCACCACCACACATTTAACATAATCCTCGTACCCTCACATTGACGAAGCAATACAGAAATTTCGTCGCGATTCAAAACAGAAGGTTCCAAGGCGACTTTTCTCTGAGAAGCTAGCATGTCATTTGTCAATGCATGGAGACTCACCTGATGGTCCAGTACCTGGTCACCGATGCACCACAACACGTTCAACTTAACCCTCCTCCCTCATAATGACGATACAACACAGAAATTGCGTCGCGATTCAATACTGAAGGCTCCAAGGCGAGTTTTTTCGGAGACTCTAGCGTGGCGTTTGTCACCCTATGTAGACGTTTCTGGGGGTCCAGTAGCCGGACTCCGATACACCTCAAAGAGTTTAATGTAACCCTCGTGCACTCACATGACGATACAACACAGAAATTTGGTCGCGATTCAGTACTGAAGGCTTCAAGACGACTTTTCTCGGAGAGGCTAGCATGGCGTTTGTCACGGCATGTGGACCCATCTGGGGGTCCAGTAGATGGACTCCGATTCAGCACACCGCGTTTAACTTAACGCTCGTACTATCACATTGACGATGCAACACAGAACTTGCGTCACGATTCAATAATAATGGCTCCAAGGCGACTATAAACGGAGAGACTGGTGTGACGTTTCTCACAGCAAGTAGACTCACCTGGCGGTCCTGTAGTTGGTTTCTGATGCACCAAAACGTGTCTAACTTAACCCTCGTACCCTCACACTGACGATGCAACACAGAATTTGCTTCGCGATTCAATACTGAATGCTCCAAGGCGACTTTTCTCGGAGAGGCTAGCGTGGCATTTGTCATGGCATGTAGACTCACCTGGGGCTAGGAAGCTGGTTTCCGATGCACCACCAAAAGTTTAACTTAATCCTCGTAGCCTCACATTGACGATACAACACAGAAATTGCGTCCCGATTCAATACTGAAGGCTGAAAGGCAACTTTTCCCTCAGAGACTAGAGTGGCGTTTGACGTGGCATGAAGAATCACCTGATGGTCCAGTAGCTGGTCTCCGGTGCACCAGAATGCCAGGAACATAACCCTCGTACCCTCCCATTGACCCTGAAACACAGAAATTGCGTCGCGATTCAATACTGAAGTTTCCAAACGACTTTGCTCGGAGAGGCTAATTTGGCGTTACACGTAGCATTTAGATGCACCACAACGCATTTAACGTAACCCTCGTACCCTCACATTGATGATGCAACACATGAATTGCGTCGCGATTCAATACTGAAGCCTCCAAGGCGACTTTTCTAGGAGAGGTTAGCGTGGCGTTTGTCACGGCATGTAGACTCTTCGGGAGGTCAGTAACTGGTTTCCGATGCACCACCACTCGTTTAACTTTATCCTCGTACCCTCACATTGACGATAGAACACAGGAATGCGTCTCGATTCAATACTGAAAGCTAGTAAGCGACTTTACTTGGATAGGCTGGCGTGGCGTTTGTCACGGCATGTAGACTCACCTGGGGGCCTTGTAGCTTGTATCCAATGCACCAAAACGCGTTTAACTAAACCCTCGTACCCTCACACTGAAGATGCAACACAGGAGATGCATCGCGATTAAATACTGAAGGCACAATGGCGACTTTTCTCGGGGAGGCTAGCGTGGTGTTTATCACGGGATGTGGAACAATCTGTGGGCCCAGGAGCTGGTGTCTGATGCACCACAATGAGTTTAACTTAGCTCTCGTACCCTCACATTGAAGATGCAACACTGAAATTGCGTCGCGATCGAATACTGAAGGCTTCAAGGCGAATTTTCTCGGAGAGTCTAGCGCGGCGTTTGTCACGCTATGTAGACTCACCTGATGTTCCATTAACTAGTCTCTGATGCATCACAATGCGCGATACATTACCCTCGTACCATCACATTGATGATTTAACACAGGAATTGCGTCGCGATTCAATACTGAAAGCTCCAAGGCGACTTTTCTCTTAGACACTAGCGTGGGGTTTGTCACGTCATGTAGACCCACCTGGGTTCCAGAAGTTCGCCCACCACAACGCGTTTACCTTAACCCTCATACCCTCATATTGGAGATGCAACACAGGAATTGCGTCACGATTCTCTACTGACGGCTCCAAGGCGACGTTTTCCGGGGAGTCTAGCGTGGCGTTTACACGGCATGTAGACTCACCTGCGGGCTCAGTACCTGGTTTCTGATGCACCACTATACGTTTCACTTAATCCTCGTACCCTCACATTGACGATAGAAAACACAACTTGCGTCGCGATTCAATACTGAATTTCCCAAACGACTTCTCTCAGTGAAGCTAGCGTGGCGTTTGTCACGGCATGTAGACTCAGCTGGGGGTCCTGCAGCTGGTCTCCGGTTGACCAAAACGCGTTTGACTTAACCTTCGTTCCCTCACATTGACGATGCCACACAGAAATTTCTTCGCGATTCCATACTGAGGGCTCCAAGGCGACTTATCTCAGAGAGGCTAAAGTAATGTTTGTCACAGCATGTAGTCCCACCTAGATTCCAGATCCTGGTCTCCGATGCAGGACAACGCGTTTAACTTAACCCTCGTAAACTCACATTGAAAATGCAACACAGAAATTGCGACGCGATTCAGTACTAAAGGCTCCAAAGCGACAGTTCTTTGAGAGGCTAGCGTGGCGTTTATCACAAAATGTATACTCACCTGGAGGAGAAGTATCTGGTCTCCGATTGACCACAACCCATTTAACTTAACCCTCTTACAATAACATGGAAGAATCAACACGGAAATTCTGTGGCAATCCAATACTGAAGGCACGAAGGCGACCTTTCTCAGAGAGGCTAGCGTAGCTTTTGTAACAGCATGTAGACCCATCTGGGGGTCCTGAAGCTGGTCTCCGAAGCAAGACAACGTGTTTAAGTAAACCCTCGTACCCTCACATTGACAATTCACCACACGAATTGCGTCGCGATTCAGTACTGAAGGCTCCCAGGCGACATTTCTCCGAAAGTCCAGCGTGGCGTTTGTCACGGCATGTATATTCACCTCGAGGTCCAGTGCCTGGTCTCCGATGGACCACAACGCGTCTAACGTAACCCTTGTACCCCCACATTGAAGATGCAACACAGATATGCGTCCCGATCGAATAGTGAAGGCTCCAAGGAGACTTTTATCGCAGAGGCCAACGTGGCGTTTGTCACGGCATGTAGACTCACCTCGGGGTTTAAGTAGCTGGTTTCTGATGCACCAAAACACGTTTAACTGATTCCTCGTACCCTCACATTGACGATGCATCACAGAAATTGCGTCGAGATTCAATACTGAAGACTCAAAGCCGACTGTTATCGGTGAGGTTAGCGTAGCGTTTGTCACGGCATGTAGACTCATCTGGGGGTTAAGCAGCTGGTTTCTGATGCACCACGACTCGTCTAACTTAATCGTAGCAGCCTCACGTTGACGATACAACACAGAAATTGGGTCGCAAGTCAATACTGAAGGCTCCAAGGCGACTTTTCTCGAAGAGACTAGCGTGGCGTTTGTCACGGCATGAAGAATCACTTGATGATCCAGTAACTGGTCTCCGATGCACCACAATGCAGGGAAACATAAGCATGGTACCGTCTCATTGACGATTGTTGTTGTTGTTGTTGTTGTTGTCTTCGGTCCTGAGACTGGTTTGATGCAGCTCTCCATGCTACTCTATCCTGTGCAAGCTTTTTCATCTCCCAGTACCTACTGCAACCTACATCCTTCTGAATCTGCTTAGTGTATTCATCTCTTGGTCTCCCTCTACGATTTTTACCCTCCACGCTGCCCTCCAATACTAAATTGGTGATCCCTTGATGCCTCAGAACATGTCCTACCAACCGATCCCTTCTTCTGGTCAAGTTGTGCCACAAACTTCTCTCCTCCCCAATCCTATTCAATACCTCCTCATTAGTTATGTGATCTACCCATCTAATCTTCAGCATTCTTCTGTAGCACCAAATTTCGAAAGCTTCTATTCTCTTCTTGTCCAAACTATTTATCGTCCATGTTTCACTTCCATACATGGCTACACTCCATACGAATACTTTCAGAAATGACTTCCTGACACTTAAATCAATACTGGATGTTAACAAATTTCTCTTCTTCAGAAACGCTTTCCTTGCCATTGCCAGCCTACATTTTATATCCTCTCTACTTCGACCATCATCAGTTATTTTACTCCCCAAATAGCAAAACTCCTTTACTACTTTAAGTGCCTCATTTCCTAATCGAATTCCCTCAGCATCACCCGACTTAATTCGACTACATTCCATTATCCTTGTTTTGCTTTTGTTGATGTTCATCTTATATCCTCCTTTCAAGACACTGTCCATTCCATTCAACTGCTCTCATAAGTCCTTTGCAGTCTCTGACAGAATTACAATGTCATCGGCGAACCTCAAAGTTTTTATTTCTTCTCCATGAATTTTAATACCTACCCCGAATTTTTCTTTTGTTTCCTTTACTGCTTGCTCAATATACAGATCAACATCGGGGAGAGGCTACAACCCTGTCTTACTCCCTTCCCAACCACTGCTTCCCTTTCATGTCCCTCGACTCTTATAACTGCCATCTGGTTTCTGTACAAATTGTAAATAGCCTTTCGCTCCCTGTATTTTACCCCTGCCACCTTTAGAATTTGAAAGTGAGTATTCCAGTCAACATTGTCAAAAGCTTTCTCTAAGTCTACAAATGCTAGAAACGTAGGTTTGCCTTTCCTTAATCTTTCTTCTAAGATAAGTCGTAAGGTCAGTATTGCCTCACGTGTTCCAGTGTTTCTACGGAATCCAAACTGATCTTCCCCGAGGTTGGCTTCTACTAGTTTTTCCATTCGTCTGTAAAGAATTCGTGTTAGTATTTTGCAGCTGTGACTTATTAAGCTGATAGTTCGGTAATTTTCACATCTGTCAACACCTGCTTTCTTTGAGATTGGAATTATTATATTCTTCTTGAAGTCTGAGGGTATTTCGCCTGTTTCATACATCTTGCTCACCAGATGGTAGAGTTTTGTCAGGACTGCCTCTCTCACGGCCGTCAGTAGTTCCAATGGAATATTGTCTACTCCGGGGGCCTTGTTTCGACTCAGGTCTTTCAGTGCTCTGTCAAACTCTTCACGCAGTATCGTATCTCCCATTTCATCTTCATCAACATCCTCTTCCATTTCCATAATATTGTCCTCAAGTACATCGCCCTTGTATAGACCCTCTATATACTCCTTCCACCTTTCTGCTTTCCCTTCTTTGCTTAGAACTGGGTTTCCATCTGAGCTCTTGATATTCATACAAGTCGTTCTCTTATCTCCAAAGGTCTCTTTAATTTTCCTGTATGCGGTATCTATCTTACCCCTAGTGAGATAGGCCACTACATCCTTACATTTGTCCTCTAGCCATCCCTGCTTAGCCATTTTGCACTTCCTGTCGATCTCATTTTTGAGACGTTTGTATTCCTTTTTGCCTGTTTCACTTACTGAATTTTTATATTTTCTCCTTTCATCAATTAAATTTAATATTTCTTCTGTTACCCAAGGATTTCTACTAGCCCTCGTCTTTTTACCTACTTGATCCTCTGCTGCCTTCAGTGTTTCATCCCTCAAAGCTACCCATTCTTCGTCAATTGTATTTCTTTCCCCCATTCCTGTCAATTGTTCCCTTACGCTCTCCCTGAAACTCTGTACAACCTCTGGTTCTTTCAGTTTATCCAGGTCCCATCTCCTTAAATTCCCACCTTTTTGCAGTTTCTTCAGTTTTAATCTACAGGTCATAACCAATAGATTGTGGTCAGAGTCCACATCTGCCCCTGGAAATGTCTTACAATTTAAAACTTGGTTCCTAAATCTCTGTCTTACCATTATATAATCTATCTGATACCTTTTAGTATCTCCAGGGTTCTTCCATGTATACAACCTTCTTTCATGATTCTTAAACCAAGTGTTAGTTATGATCATGTTGTGCTCTGTGCAAAATTCTACCAGGCGGCTTCCTCTTTCATTTCTGTCCCCCAATCCATATTCACCTACTACGTTTCCTTCTCTCCCTTTTCCTACACTCGAATTCCAGTCACCCATGACTATTAAATTTTCGTCTCCCTTCACAATCTGAATAATTTCTTTTATTTCATCATACATTTCTTCAATTTCTTCGTCATCTGCAGAGCTAGTTGGCATATAAACTTACACTACTGTAGTAGGTGTGGGCTTCGTGTCTATCTTGGCCACAATAATGCGTTCACTTTGCTGTTTGTAGTAGCTTACCCGCATTCCTATTTTCCTATTCATTATTAAACCTACTCCTGCATTACCCCTATTTGATTTTGTGTTTATAACCCTGTAGTCACCTGACCAGAAGTCTTGTTCCTCCTGCCACCGAACTTCACTAATTCCCACTGTATCTAACTTCAACCTATCCATTTCCCTTTTTAAATTTTCTAACCTACCTGCCCGATTAAGGGATCTGACATTCCACGCTCCGACCCGTAGAACGCCAGTTTTCTTTCTCCTGATAACGACATCCTCTTGAGTAGTCCCCGCCCGGAGATCCGAATGGGGGACTATTTTACCTCCGGAATATTTCACCCAAGAGGACGCCATCATCATGTAATCATACAGTAAAGCTGCATGCCCTCGGGAAAAATTACGGCTGTAGTTTCCCCTTGCTTTCAGCCGTTCACAGTACCAGCACAGCAAGGCCGTTTTGGTTATTGTTACAAGGCCAGATCAGTCAATCATCCAGACTGTTGCCCTTGCAACTACTGAAAAGGCTGCTGCCCCTCTTCAGGAACCACACGTTTGTCTGGCCTCTCAACAGATACCCCTCCGTTGTGGTTGCACCTACGGTACGGCTATCTGTATCGCTGAGGCACGCAAGCCTCCCCACCAACGGCAAGGTCCATGGTTCATGGGGGGCTCATTGACGATGCATCAGATAAATTGTGTCGCGATTCAATACTGAAGGTTCCAATGTGACTTTTCTCGGAGTGCCTAGCGTGGTGTTTGTACGACATGTAGACTCACCTGGGGGATCAGTAGCTAATTTCTGATGCACCACCACACGTTTAACTTATTCCTCGTAAGCTCACATTGACGAAACGACACAGGAATTGCGTCGCGATTCAATACTGAAGGCACCAAGGTGACTTTTCTCGGAGAGGCTAGCGTGGCGTTTGTCAGGGCATGTATAATCACCTGGGGAACTAGTAGGTGGTCTTCGATACACCATAATGCGTTTAACGTAACCCTCGTACCCTCACGTTAAGGATTCAACTCAGAAATTACGTCGCGATTCAATACTGGAGGCTTAAATGAGACATTCCTCGGAGAGGCTAGCGTGGCGTTTCTCACGGCATATAGACCCACCTCGGGGTCCAGTAGCTGGTCTCCGATGCACCACAACGCGGTTAACTAAACCCTCGTAGCCTTACATTGACGATGCAACACAGTAATTTCTTCGCGATTCAGTACTGAAGGCTCCAAGGCAAATTTTCTCGGAGAGGAATGCGTGGCGTTTTCGCGGCATGTAGTCTCACCTGGGGGGTCAGTAGCAGGTCTCCGATGCACCACAACGCGTTTAACGTAACCCTCACATTGATGATTCAACACAGAAATTGCGTCGCGATTGAATACTGAAGGCTCCAAGCCTCTTTTTTCGGAAAGGCTAGCGTGGCGTTTGTCACGGCATGTATACTCACCTGGGGGTCCAGTAGCTGGTCTCCAATGCACTACAACGCGGTTAAAGCTGCAGTACAAGGCCAATTTTGGATAGCTGCTGCAATCTACATTGTCGAGAACCTGCTGACTGTAATCAGGCCTCGGTTCCTCTCAACCAGTTTTTACTTACATATTCCACTCAATTACCAAACTGACGAAGTGTCTCATAATCTAATCGCTTTTTTCCTCATTCAGTTTATGTTATAAATTTCATTTTGTGTCAGTACCTCTTCTTTGGTTACCTGATCTACTCATCTAATCAACAGCATTCTGCGATAGCTCCACATTTCACAACCTTCTATTCTATTCGTGTCTACTCTGTTTGTCCTCCACTGTTCACTTCCGAACAAAGATAAAGTCGAGACAAACATCTTCAAAAAAGACTTACTGACATTTAAATTTGTATTCGTTGTCAACAAACTGAGGTTTACTGAACCGCTTTTGTTGCTTTTGCCCAGTCTCCTGTTGCGTGTTATCTAGTTCCTCCATCATCAGATATTTGGTCACTCAAATAATAAAATACATATACGGCTTTCAGTATCCCATTTCATTAACTAACTCGCTGAACATCTGCAGCAATAGTCTACATGCTAGTTCCGTTGTTTTACCTTTGTTAATTTTTATCTTATAATTTCTTTTCCGGGCACTATTCATCCTGGTCGTCCGATATTCCAAGTACTTCGCCCCATCTGAATTACGATGTGACTGGCAAACCTAAAAGTTTTAATTTCTTCTTCATGAACCATAAGTCTCTTTCATATTTCTCTTCGGTTTCTTCTATTGCCTGCTCAGATTACTAACTGAATAATTGGAAGGGTACGTAACAAACCAGTCTGACTCCTTTCTCAGTTACTGCCTCTCTTTCATATTCGGTTACTCTTATTTCTGTAGACTGTTTCTGAACAAGTTGTAGATTTGTCTCTGGTCACTGTGTTTTGTCGTTGCTCCATGAATAATTTCAAAGCGTATAAACTAGTCAAGATTTTGAAATGTTTCATCGAAATCTCTTCAAAGGTAAAGTCGTAGGTCAAGTTGGGCCTCGTGCGTTCTAAATCTCTAAGGCCTGCGGTCTGCTTCTTTCAGTCTTTCCATTATTCTGTGGACAGGACAAGTTTGTATTGTGTAATATCTATCTTTCTCATTTTTACGTATAGTTCAACTTATTTACATGTCTCCTCTAGCTATTCCTGCTTGGGCATTTTGCAATTCTGACTTTTGCACTCTTGACTTTTGTAGATGTCAATATTCGCTTATATCTACTTCATATGTTGCTGTAATCGCTCCTTTCGTCAACTCGATTCGCCATGTGATGTCTTATTCAAGGATATCTACTAGACCTTGTCTTTTTGCCGGTACGCTCCTCTGTTGTCTTCGCTGTTACCTTCACGAAAACTACCCATTTTTCTTTCATTGTATACCTTTGCGCGTTTCAGTGAACTACCGGCTAACCTTTTCTTCGAAGGTCTCTACAATCACCGGCTCTTTCAATTTATTTAGTTCTTATCTCTTTAATTTTAAACCTACAGGAAAATTATTCTGTTCTGTTTATAAGAAATAAATTACTGTCAGAAACCAAATCTCCTCCTGGAACTGCTTTGCAGTTTAAATCTGTCTCAGCATTATATATTCCTGAAATGTCTAGTCCACGTATAAGCCCTTCATACTTGATTCTTAAACGAAGTTTTAGCTACGATTAAATTGTGCTGTACCAAATTTCCAACAGTCGTCTTCCTCCTTCAGTACTCGTATTTTGCCCAGTCCGTGTTCTACTAATATTCGTCTTTCTCTCCCTTTTCTCGCAATCGACTTCCAGCACCTTGTGTAAACCCAACTGTCGACCCGCTTACTCAGTGGGTAACTCCTTTTCTGTCATCACACACTTTATCAATTTCTTCATCGTCTGCAGAGCTACCTGGCCGACTCCCTTGTACTAGTATCGGTCGTCTTATCTTTCTGTGGTTCTCAAATACGACAATGCTGTCACTACATAGGTCACAGTAGTCAAGGCCACAATACGACTGTCTCTATCACAGACTCAAGCAAGCCAATGCAGCGCGGCAAGTTACCTCTTTCGTAGACGGGAGCGGCGACATTAAGGAACATACTTCTAAAGGAAAATGTATTTTTTTTCTACTTGTGGTTCTCTAATTACTATGCAGTAACTCAATAAAATGAACAATAAAAAATATTTTAAAATTTTATTTTTGTGGGGTCAACAGCCTCAACATGGTTGGAGCATGAAAACACGGTCCCAGTGGGCTGTATTCTTTTTGTTACCTGTGCGATCGGTCATTTTCAACCATGGGTCATTTACAGTCATGTGACTTAAGCTTCCTGCATCATTTTACATGTACTGGAGATGTATTAACGTAAAATGAAGCTGGAAGTTTCAGATACGTGCTTGAAAATGACCAAGGTCAAAACTAGCCGATCCTACAGATAGTAAAGAGAATACCGCGTACAAGGGCCACGTTTTCATTCTCAACAAAAAAGAACATTGCGTTGTTGTGATCTTCAGTCTGAGGACGGGTTTGGTACAGCTCCCACGCTCTACTATACTGTGCAATCCTCTTCGTCCTCAAATAACCGCTGCAGCCTACAATTATTTGAACATGATGAATGTATTCATCCATTGGTCTGTCTTGACAATTTTACTCCAGACACTTCCCTTCAATGCTATACTGAAGACTCCCCCAAGTCTCAAGATGTGCCCTTTTCTCCACAGTTCTGTTCAGTAGCTTCCAATTAGTTATTCGATCTACCTATATAATCTCCAGTATTCTTGTTTAGTAGCCCATTTCAAAAGATTTCCTTCTCTTTTTGTGTGAAATTTTTGTCTGCAAAGTTTCACTTCCATACAAGACTCTACTCAGAAAAGATTTCTAGAAAAGATTTCCACTCACTTACATTTATGTTTGATGTTAGCAAACATATTTTTCAGAATCACTTTCCTTTCTGGGTCCCATCCTCATTTTATTCTGTCTACATCAGCCAGTATCAAATACTTCGGGAAACAACAAAAACTACCTGCTGCATTTAGTGTCTCACTTCGTAATCTAATTTTTTCATCGTCAGCTGGTTTAACTCGCCTAAGTGCCGTTACCTCTGTTTTGCTTCTGTTAATGTTTATCTTATATCCTTAGCCAGAACGTCTTTGTCAAGCTGCAAGCTATGGCAAATACGGCGTGGTTGCGCCTTGCATTTGCAGCTTAGCATAATATTTTCTTTGCAGTATAACTTCCAATGTTCAGAACAGACAGATCGTGTTCCACTATCGTGATACAGTATCAGTATTTCATTTTTTAGTACATGAGGTTACCCTACTAGCTTTGTCACATTCTCGCTAACTTAAACGTGCTCGGTATTTGCTAGCGTATATAGAATTTTATTCAATTTTTAATATTATATAGTACGCGATCGAACGCAACTGTTACTGCTTACTGAATTGAGCAATACAGGTAGTTATCAAGAACGTTTCAGATTAGTTTTCCTTCCCTAGCCATTTATAAAATCATCCAAGTACTTGATCTGCACCAAAAGATCACCTATACACTCTCAAATCAGGTCATGAAACTTCCAGAAGCAATCGTGATCTTAAATTAATTCAAATATTCATTATTACATTCATTTGTTCTGTTCCTCACTGTACGCATAAGTTGCTGCTCAATAAATTTACAGCACCGTGTAATCAATTATTATAAATATTATTTTATTAAAAATACTATTTTCTAGGCTACTTAGTGAAGTAACATGTTCTCATGTATTAACTTCATGTAAAAATAATTAGGAGGCTTTCAAAGTATGAAGGGAAAGTGTTAAAATTAGAACATATATGGCCGTCTTGAAGAAGGAGCGTACTTTTTGTTTTTGCTTACATGTTGTTTTGTACCTGTATTTTACCATTCGCCCATTCATAGAGATTCAATGTAACCTTCGTTAATCGTCGTTTTAGAATAAGTATCACGTAGGGCGTATCTATTAGTTAACATTAGACAGTCACTATGTGGAATGATTAGGTGAGGCTCTATAATAACGCATGCTTCCTTCACACCACGTGTAGCTGTCTAGGATTTGTAACTGTAGGACGTTTACAGATCTGATTTTCACAAACTTGTAATAACTGATATACGTGCAGAATATGATGTGTAGCCTATTGTGGTTTCTGCTGACATCGTCAGCTTTTAATTGATACTTCATATAGTGCGATCTCACAATAATGCTTCAATTGTTATAGATTTCTGTTGTCCAGTATAACATTCATAATCAAAAACAGCTACAATGTTCTTAATACGTACAGTAATGGCTCTGTGCACTATGGGACTTAATTTCTGAGGTCATCAGTCCCCTAGAACTTAGAACTACTTAAACCTAACTAACCTAAGGACATCACACACATCCATGCCCGAGGCAGGATTCGAACCTGCGACCGTAGCGGTCTCGCGGTTCCAGACTGCAGCGCCTAGAACCGCACGGCCACGTCGGCCGGCACGTACAGTAATACTATGCTTAAAGTAACAATGACTTTGCTCCATGGGCACAAATTTATTGGTGTATTTCGTTTTACTGAGTAACGTTTGTAAAGTCCGTAATGGAGCTCCCCTAGAAATGCAATATGCATTACATATTTCGCTGACGATAGCAGCCATTCTGTCTTTCCGAAACGCCTTAGTCATTCCTGCATGGACCCACCAGGGAAAATCCCGTCTCCTCCAGCTATTGTGGTAAGCTGGGCCATCCCTGCACGGTCGGCCACTGTACAGAAACTCTACGCAGGTCTCTTTCCATGAGCCGACTATTTATAATTTCAGAATGCTATCTAGCGCTTTATCTTTCTATAATACGCTGAAAACGTCTTCCCGACGAAAGCCAACATATATGTCTTCCTACAAAAATGTTTACCCGCACAGTACCGACACAACTGACGAGTAAAGTACTAGAACTCCTAAAATGTTATCTTCTCTGAATCGTCACCTGCCATTCAACAACAACGTACACTGATGACCGAAATCATGACCTCTACCCACCGCGACACTGAATGCCACTAGGTAGAGTTTCAGATACGTGTCCATGTTAGAAAAGTGTACAGGGCATCCATAAAAATACCAGAAAACCTAAGGTTCCTTACCTTATAATAAGAAAATAAATGTCTAGAAAACAACGACTCTGAAAAGCATACCTTACGAGGTTTGAGCTCTTGGTCGTCTGCTACGAATCACTGTCACACCTCTCTCATACTGCAGGTTCTTTGACTATCAGATTATGGAACGAATTAGTATGGATCAAAAGAAAAAAAGTCTATAGTTGAGTGGGCGTCTGTTGATCCCCGACAGCTGCAGTGGGATGGGCGCAACAGCTTCGCGCACCTGTCCTGACCTGTCACGTGACGTGATCTTATAACTATCTCGATGGCAATGCCTCAGTGTTGGTACAGCTTTATAGAAGGCTACTGTTTTTTCGCCTGCAGGCCTTTGCGCTTCGCAGCTACCTGCTGCCAAAAGCTGTCAGAGATTTTCTTATGCCGTTTCGACTATAATAAACGTGAGCTTTGGGATGCAACCTCAGAATCTATGAGCACTCGTTAAGTATAGATTTACGATGAGATGGGGCCAAATGATTGTGAAACTTTATGGTAAAAGGCCATCAGATGTTTGCTTTTATGCTCAATGCTGCCGCTCTCGGTAGGTAGATCATTATAAAGCCGAAGCCTAACGCACAGACAAAACCCCTACAGTGCACAGGCCACAATATGCCGACAAAATAAATATTATGGCGTTAAAAAACGTAGAAATTACTTACAAAGCGTACCAGCGTATCACTGCAACATTTGAAGCGAACATCTTCGATGCAGGTGGAAAAACATAACAACTTCAGGTACATCAAATAACCTACAAAAGACACAGACATGTAGCACACGCACACAAGACGATCATACACGTCCAAATGGAGAAAACTGTAACAGACTTGCAGTAGAAAAATTTTTAACAGCAAAGATCAAACGCAAACTGCTACAAATCTTCGACAAAAGTAGTACGAGAATTTCTACAGCTGTAACATCGATAATGTGTACACAACACAGGTGCATGTGAGGTCGATGGAGTATTTTTGGTACATCGACTTCACAACGATGTAAACAGTGAAGCTTCTTAACAAAAAGCAAACGGTATCAACCAAGGATAATCGGAAAAACGCATACAGTTAAGTTATGCATGGTGAAGAAAAGGCTACAAACATGGAATGTCACATTAATACAAAACGAAGTAACCTTCTTTACGGTTATGTGTCATACGTAAGTGCACTTGAGGGAACCACTATCCTTTAACCGTATCAATCAAACTAGCGTGTAAACATTGGGGTCTCAAAAAGTGTCATCTTAACAAAACTACAACTGTATATATAATGAAGACATTTTGTATCACATCGATTTTCAATAATGTAGTTAGTCAAGTAGTTACTGGAAAACGTGTTAACATTGTCAGAACAGGAAATTTATAAAGGGAAGCCTTATATAAAACATGTAGTGCTACAACGATGAAAATTAATATTACGACGATGTCAAAGCCTATTTTCGTGACATAAAGAAGTATTCATGAGATTAAAAATGTAATTATAATTTTATTATTTTCGTTATTGTACTCAGTGTATCAAAGACTTTCTAGTGTACGGAATAATTTAGCATTGTTTGCACTACGAAACTATATATGATTTTTAAGGGTTAAGCATGTAATAATTCGATGTAAGACATTTTGTCGAGTCTGAATTTTGTTCTCGTACTGGTCGGTAGTGAAGGAAAAGTTCCTTAATCGATGTCAAGTTATAAAGGCTGTAAAAAGGAGAGAGAGAGAAGGTAAATGCAAGTTATTCTAAACAAATATCCCTAAAGTGTAACGTCTTGTGATTTCCTATAACTAAAAACTGCAAGATCTGAGCCTGTCCTGAATAACAGCGAAGAACATTTATGTTATCATATATTTTCTTCGTTTGATCACGGTTGTGATTCGCATGTTTCTTTTTGTTACGCGACGTGTTATGAATATTTTCATTATACGCGCAAAAGTGCACACAGCTTTAATCGAACCTGCGTCTTTCGGAAACGATGACTTTTAATCAGTACAACTACGCGAACACCGTCTAAATCGCAGAAGTGTTTCCTGGACCAAATAATTCTTATAAAATGTGTATTCTCCAAATCGAGCAGCATTGCACCATCGCTGACTCGCAACAATCGAAAGAGTAAAAACACTGCTGAAATAAAATTGCCACCTTTTAATAATTACTACTATCCCATTAAATAAATAAATAGCAATTCAGTGGCGACCATGACAGGACTAGTTTATACGTGTGTACTAATGTGCGTTTATTTCTATTTGCTTCGTGCTGTAACGAACGGAAATCTACGACGACCCCAAGCACGATAGTTTTGCTGTACCATTCCATCCCAGCGGCAGCAGAACGAAGCAATGCCAAAATAAGCAAACGAAACATTTTGAGAGTGTGTCCTCTTAGGAAATTATAAGAGTCGATTATGTTTAAATAACTGCGAGAAGGATCAGTAAAATACAGCATCAAGTGTTTTCAGTAGAGGTTAACTGAACGAGATTGGAACTGAATTTTAATCAAACAAAGGTGAACATTTATAGTACTGATTCCAATCTGGTGCAGTGTAGTAATTATTTTATGTTTTGTGTGTCGGAATAATTTATGTGTTGCGTGTGACGTTTTCCCGATTAGACTTGCACCCAAACATTTGCAAACATGGTGAAAACAGTGTGACGTGTAAGAAAAGCTACACAGCAGGAAGTAACTGTAGAACATTCAGAGGAGGAAGGAATAACTAGTGACGTAGAAATTGATAATATTTTTTCAGATCGGACAGAGGATATAGAACAGGACACTAATATTAAAGTCAGTGATCCATCTGCTGTAGAACACTCAGGCAGAATACAGACGGTAGTTCAAGTGCATACTGAAGCAGAACCACAAGAAACACCAGTTACAGTCGATTTACGACCGGTCGAGCCAACACAAACAGTAATGGATCCATTTTCTCTCTTAATGATGAAAATGGAACAAATGTTTAAAATACAGGAACAATCGCCGGCCGGAGTCGCCTAGCTGTTCTAGGCGCTACAGTCTGGAACCGCGCGACCGCTACGGTCGCAGGTTCGAATCCTGCCTCGGACATGGATGTGTGTGATGTCCTTAGGTTAGTTAGGTTTAAGTAGTTCTAAGTTCTAGGGGACTTATGACCTCAGCAGTTAAGTCCTATAGTGCTCAGAGCCATTTGAACAGGAACAATCACAGATACAGCGTGAACAGGAAACTGCTAAACAGCTTGCAACTGAGATTAATAATAATTTAGATAAACGTATTAGCAGAGTGGATGAACGCATTAGGACCTTGGATGAACGCATCAGTCAATCAGACGAGTGTACGCAGTTAAGCTTTTCACAGTTCTCAAAAGAGATAGATCAAAAGCTTGAAAACCGGTTAAAAGAACACGATCGCCAGCTGCGACAGCAAATAGATGCCCAGTTGTCTGCTATACAGAACAACATTTCAAGTATGCAACAAACATACCATGACTTAACCACAGAATGTAAAGCAAGTAACCCAGGATGTGGACAAATTACTACAAACACACACTTCTTTGGAAGCAGAAATACGCAACATAAGTACACGTATAGAAAACCTTACGGTTGATAATCAAAACGTAATAGAACAAAAATGCAAAGAACGCGTTGTAACCACATTCAACACATGGCTAAATGACAAAGACAAACAAATTAGTACTGTTATACAGAAGGAACTACCTGTGATGTTACAACGAGCAGGAACACAACTGATACATGAAAAAAACACAAAGATTCATGAACTCCAGACTGAATTACAAAACATGCAGAAAGTGCTTAATGAAACACGTATGCAAACATCTCATAACAGTTCACTGGAGTGTGTTAGTATCACAGAAACACACCCTGATCATTATGAAACGCCTTTAACTGAAAGTAGGGGGCAGACGGGCAATAATTTCAATCCAACACGTGGAGTAACATCCGTTTATCAAGACCATACACAATCATTGGTGACTCAGGATGCTTTATTAAAGAATTAACAGTTTGAGAAGTTTACCAATGATAAGAACGGACCCCATCCAATTGTGTTTATCAATGGGATCCGCGGAATAATGCCAAAAAGTTGGAACGAAATGGAGAAAATTGTCTTTACCATTACCCATATTCAAGGTGAGCCGGCGTTGTTCGCGACCGCGACACAGAAAGCTGAACAATGCAGCTCCTTCGATGAATTTGAACAAGCATTTCTAAACAAGTATGGGTCGCCTGGGGTACAAGAACATTAAGAAAAGAAGTTCATAGTCCTGAGCCATTTAATAGAAAAGACGGTACTTTGCGGAAATATTTCGAAAAGTATCTGGACAAAGTGAAATATTTATCCACACCAATTCCTGAGTGTGATGTTTTAAAGATATTAAAGGAGAATTTACCGCGTGATCTACAAGGAGAAACTGTTTCACATTCCTGAAGACAACGTGGAACATTTTCTATCTGTACTGGACTCTTTAGATTTGGTTATCGAAGAGGACAGACACCATTATGGGAATAATTCGTCGAATAATGGTAATGGTAATGGCAACGGGCGAAACCACAAGAACAATAGTAGTAGAAACACCTACTATGAGAATCAAAATCATTGGAATAGTCAGAATTATTCAGGATGGCAGAACCACAATATGAACACAAATGGATAGTACGGTAATGCACCGAATCACAATTATCATCCACAGAACAACAGTGGACAAAACAATAACGGAAACTTTTCAAAGAAACGGAAACGAGATTTTAGAGCTAACGCCCATTACAATAACGGTAATTTTTCAAAGAATCAGCAAAACATGCAACCACCACATAACTGGTCAACACAGAATCATGCACAACAGCAATGGCAGCAGACTAGGCCACCGCAATATCACAACAACAATCATGTACAACCCCAATACAATACAAATATGTCAAATAACATGCAGCAGCATATGAATGCGCAGCCATGGCAACCACCGAATCAAAATATCAAGATCATTGAGGTAAGTGAACCGCAACCATCAACCTGTACCAATCAGTCAAACTAGATGCAACGACATTCTGCTCCCGTGTGTCAGTCGCAGGGTGTCTAGGGGGCACTTGCATGAATGATGTTAGTAATAACGAGCAACCAAGCGTGCAGACAACCAGCTGTAGTAACAATGAGAATGTGTGTCGCGTAGAATCAGCAGCGATCGGGTCGAACGACGAGAAAAATGCAGTGTGTAGGAATAATTCTGTTGATGTTGCTCAGCAACGTAGTTCAACTATGCAGATGTTAAGATATAATGACGGAGTCGATATACGAGCGGAATTACGTCAAGATTTTCGGAAGAGGTGTAATTTGTTTGAACGGGAAGTTGTACAAGCAGCTATAGTTTGTGATATTTATGGTATTCAAACTACGGTGAATTTAGATACTGGAGCATCTGTTTCTGTGCTGAATGAATCGTTCTTTCCTCACTTAAAGAAGATTAGAAAGATTCCGGTTTTTCCAGTCACTAATTGTCGAGTTACAGGAGCCATTAGTCAGAAAGCTCAACTAGTTCGGGAATAGACACGGATTTGTATTAATTTTGGAATGGGAGCCATAGAGTGCACCTTCCTCATTGTAAAGAATTTAGCCGTGAACTGTCTCCTCGAATTAGATATTTTGCGAGAGACGGAAACTATAATCGATCTCGCAAAGGGTGAATGCAGCATGTGTTTCGGTGACACGAGAGTCAGGTTAGACTTGGTAAAGACCAAAGAATTGCATGGCAAATATTGTCAAATTTTAAAGATAGAACTGATTCGCGCACGTTTATAGCGACTTCAAGATAGTTTCAATTGCAGTACATTCCCGGTCATGGAAGATGTGAAGAACGAGGAAACTACCAACCTCTCTGAAATAGTAGAAAAAGTACAACAATCCTCTGGTCTTGACAGTCTGCAACAAAAGCAATTATTAGACACACTTACTAATTATCGTAAAGTATTTTTGAAAAAACCTGGACTAATTAAAGGTTACGTGTACGACAAGCAAGTGTTTCCCCATGAAATTTACTGTCATCAAACGTACTCAATACCCAGCGCGAAAGGGGAAGCAGTAACAAAAGAAATTAGACGAATGCTGGAAGGGGGAATTATTGAGACCTCGTTATCACCATACAGTAACCCACTTTTACCGGTAATGAAATCCGATAGAATCACACAACCGGAGACTACAGAATACTCAACAATTTAACGTGTGAAATATGGTGTTAGTAAGGAATTATTCCGAAGTCTTCATTATTAAAGAGAAATATAAAGAAGTGGTTTTCGTTATATTCAGGACCTTTTGTGATCTTAGGTACACCACATAAAAATAGTTATTTCTTGGTCTATCCCAGCTCAAATAGACGGAAAGGACTATACAATCACAAAGACTTGAAAATATATGTATCTTAAGTACAGTAGATGACCTTTTACGTGTGTCGTAATGAGGTGAAGTCAAACATCAAAGATTCAAGTACTGTGCGAGTAGGCTAAGTGACAATTATTAATTAATGGACTAGTGTATAAGTATTTTACGGACACACTGCGATGTGGCGTGTGGGAGAATAGGAATATACAACATTGGAAGCATCAGTACTGCTTGGAGGAAGAGACTCTCAGAATACCAAATAGATGTAAGAAAATTTCAGCTCCAGTTCGACGGAGAAAAGGACGCTGAGCTGCAGGAAGGTGAAGAAGAATTGCTTCAAGATGATTCCACCCTAAGACACTTAATGAAACATAATACAAACTTGTTGAGATTAAGTAAACTTTCAGGAATTTATGCGTGTGAAACTACGAACAGTGAACAGAACTGCATATTTCACACAACAGTAGGATATAGTGACTTTAGAAAATAAACGTTTCATTTTGATGATTGTTAACTGTTTTGAACACACTAGGGTGAGCAGGTTATGTTCTTTTTTTTCAGACTGTGTACAGGTTACACTTACAACATGTAAAGTTTACGCGAGTTACGTATAGCTTTAACAAATTTTCCACCGGAAGTTAGTGCTCGGACTTGCATGAGCTATAAACTAGGTCGAACAAGATGTTGTCCATGACTGAACAGATCATTACACAGACGAACATATACAGACCTGTGTTTGTCACTGCACAATTCTTTGTAAGTCCAGGAGCACCTTTTCGAGAAAATATATGACTTAGAAATTGCTTTTATATTGTAAATGACTGCAATTATGTACTTCATTTGATATGTACAATCATTCAGTTATTTATCATTATGTAACTAGACTGTGTAACGACATTCTTATGGGTAGCACAAGGACTTTACCTTGTCAGGCTTGATAATTGTGATCAAGTGACTACGTGGTGGAGTGAACATGTCACAGATGACCTATGAACAAAGACTTCCTGTGAACATTATCCTCTGCGCGTACGAACTTTATTTCACTGGCGAAAGAGTGGAATTTAACACAAAAGTGGACGCTGAATGAGTGCGTTGTGTTACCATGATCTCATTTTCAAATTTTGTGCTACGAGTGTTTAGTACTGCCAAGTATTCAGAGTGTTATTGGGACCACATGCGTGGACGTAACATTCCAGGCAATCTAAAACTCAAGAGCAAGTGTTTTTATCGATCAGTCAGCAGCAGTGGTGAGTCGTAACAGTGTTGGGAACTGCTACTGAGTATATCATTAAACCCGTTGCAGAACTGGATCAATGTTGGAAAGTAATTACATGAAACTTTAATTGCAGATAGTCAGATACGTCGGAAGGACGAATGGACTTGCATCATTATAAAGAAACTCACAAAAAAAAAACACATTCTTCTTGTTGAGTGAAAGAGTGTTTGAAATATGATGTAATTTAGATGTTTATTTAACGAACTGATACCGCTGTTTGAATTTCATGTGGCTGTATGCTGGGATGCTGAGCACACGTGTCGGTGAGGGCAGCATACTGCAGCGACATCATCCGTCATCCCTTGCCGCACCCTGCCACATCATCGCAGTCCATCGCAGACTTACCTGATGGGGCGAGACATCGGTGTTGCAGTACACCAAATCGCCTCCCGTCGTCACCAGCAGCACTATCACGAAATTGTACCATTATTAAATGTCATACGAAGTGAATATTCAAATTATGAAAATTAAAAAAGAGGGTATGGAAGTTGTGCTCGCTCTGCTGTGGTTTTTTTTCCGGGGTTTTTCCCATTGGCCTTTGCCCGAATGGGGGAGTGTAACTCAAAATCCCTGAGACTTAAAAGTAAACAAAGCACATGCTTCCAAGTGAAAGAACACAGTGAACTTTAAACAGAACAGTGTAACGTTTGTGATTTCCTATAACAAAAAATTGCAAGGTCTAATCTGAGCCAGTCCTGAATAACAGCGAAGAACATTTATGTTATCATATATTTTCTTCGTTTGATCACGGTTGTGATTCGCATGTTTCTTTTTGTTACGCGACGTGTTATGAATATTTTCATGTTACTCGCAAAGTGCACACAGCTTTAATCGAACCTGCGTCTTTCGGAAACGATAACTTTTAATGAGTACAACTACGTGAATACCGTCCAAATCGCAACTGTGATCGCAAAAGTGTTTCCTGGACCAAATAATTATTATAAAATGTGTATTCTCCAAAGCGAGCAGCATTGCACTATCGCTGACTTGGCAACACTGGAAAGAGTAAAAACAGTGCTTAAATAAAATTGCCACCTTTTAATAATTATTATTATCCCATTAAATAAATAAATAGCAATTCAGTGGCTATCCAATCAATAAACAGAGAGGGCAATTCAAACATATGTCAAAAAATATACAATAAAACGTACTACAATGGCCTATAAAGTCATGTCTCATAAATAAAGCGTGACTAACAGGCCTCTAGGGATTATATATAAAGGTTACAATGTAAATTAGATATTTGTTGACGGAAAAGTTAGATACAGAGCATGAAATTCTAATAAGAGAAGGGCGAGAGGTGTTACTATAATTGAAATATTCGTTGGCTAGGAATGTATGTTGCAGAAACAAAGGTGAGCTTATCAGGGAATATGAAATGTGTTGAAACGTAACGGGATGTGGGATTGGGAGGTGGGTGGGGAGAGGATCTGTAGGGCAGAAGAAGACATATATTAGTTAACATTCAGGAGGCACATATTAAGTTGCAATAACATAGGTCACTTATTGCTCATTAATAACTAAAACCTAAAGTGAGGTCAGTGGATCAACAAAGCAATAATACAATAAATAAAAACAGGTTGCACGTATCTGGCTGCATTATGCCAAAAAAAGCTTTAACATTTGTAGCAACCATACCAGATAGCATACAATCAGTATTAGCATTGGACATACTTAATTAGCGAAGTAATAACATTAGTTAACACACAGTTATAAATTTCAAAATTAATAATAGTGTGTCATCACAACTGCAAAAAATTTATATGTTAAGAAAAATATATTTTACAAAAACCAGTTTCAGAGAAGGAAAAGAACAGAGGCAACGTATACACAGTGATGTCTTGTAACCTGTGTATTTACACACCTGCCACATACTTTAAAACGAATTATTCCAGTAGGAAATCTTAAACTGCATACGACATTTATATACTAACAAGGAGATTGTCAGCCCATTACCTTAACCGTAAATTATTTAAAGGGGACAGTGTTGTCTATAGGATGGAAGGTATTATGGGGAGAAGGAGGGCTTGCCATATTATCTGAACAATAGGCTTATAAAAATTAAGCTAGTACACAGTAAATTTAGATACGATCAAAAGAAAATTTGAATGGATGAAAGATTGGCGGGAGGCGAGGCTAGGATGGGTGATGGGGACAAAGAAAGGATTGGTAGGATAGAAAGGACAAAAGCGGTACAAATATGGGAGGGTTTGAAAATACTGAGGTAAGTCAGTACATCATAAGCACAAGGGTATTTTTTTATTTTTATTTTTTTTAAAGGACTGACATTAAGTTGGAGAGTAAACTCTTCAAATCTGGTACTTAATTTCCATCTAGTTTGTCCTAGATACATGAACAAAGCATATTATAATACACGATCATGTAACCACCCTTTCTTTTAACTAGTTTAAAACTAGGTATATCTAGTGTTAAAGTTGATTGTATCTTTGCCCTCTGTTGTGGTTGCTACAACTGATGAAAGGACTTTCTTAGCTTAATGATGCCATATGTGTGCAACATGTTCTTAGTGTATAATTGTTTGTTGATCTAATACCTTCACTATAGGCTGTTAATGAGCAGTTAATGATTATTCTTAACTGCGAGTTGGCCATCTGAGGACCACGTTATAATTTCGATTTTTCATTTCTTGTTCCTTTCTTTTCTTCCAGTATGCTTTCATCTGCTTGCTGTTTCTTATTTCTGTCTTCCTACCATTTTGAACGAGCCTTTGTAGCTATCATGCTTTGACACCCTTCCATTTTCAATGCTTGTTCCCAGAAGCCTTCTCTGTTGTTTGTATCTTCTGTTTTTACATTGTTTCTTTCTAAATATTTGCTTACTTAATTGACCTAGCTTGTTGTGGACTTCTTACCCCACAAATATTTGAAAATCTTATTAGTTAGTCTACCGTCTTGGATCGAAATAAATGTAGCAGAAACATGCATCTTCTTTTCCTCATTATGTTCGAAATTTTTTCTATATTTTTGTGTATATCAGCGTTGCTTTCTAATTTCCAACCTTCGATTGTGTTTTGAGGTCTAATATTTTCGTTATAATTCTCCTTTCCAGCACTTCTAATGTATCTAAAGTACAGTTTAATGCCTGGCATTCGCTTGCATATAGGCATTCTAGCTTCATTACTATATTGTTTTGCTTTATTTTTCCATTTTCATATAGGCACTTTTTATTGAAGAGGTCTTTGGTGATATCACATGTTCTCCATGTTTTGTGCATCCTTTCCTCTATAGCTTTTCCAAAACATTTTCTTGGATTATTTCCCCCAGATATTTGATTTCTTTACCCCCTCTATTTTTCCAACATCTCTTTTCATGAATGTTGGAGCATCGTTACTGTTTGTGGCAAATGGTCATGTATTATAGAAACTTATCAGGTGCCTCCTGTCTGCTACTTACATATATCTTGTACCCCCACTCTTCCTCCCCACTCATCTTTTCCCACCAACCGACATCTTAGACGCTTATCAAATGCTTACTGTATGCTACTTACATGTAACTTCTCCCCCCCTCCCCTACTCTTCCTCACCACTCATCTTCCCCCATCAACCCATATCTCCATCCATATTAACACATTTCACATTCCTTGACAAGCTCATCTTGGTTTCCATAATATATATTCCTAGCCATTAAATATTTCAATCATAGCCCCCACTTCCCACCTTCCCATTTTTGAATTTCATGCTGTATCTAATTTTCCTGTGAATAAATGTCCAATTTACGTTGTACCCTTTATACATATATTCTGTAGCGCTGTCTTATTCATGCTTTATTTATGAGATGAGACTCTACATGTTTTTACACGATATTTCACTGTATATATTTTTCGACATTTGTTTATGTAAAGCACCCCTTTATGAATTTGGTATTTTGACAGCCTTAACATAACACATTTTCCAATAGCTACTTGACTATTTACATTATTAAAGGATCGACGTGGTACAAAATCCTTTCTTGCTATATATGGTTGCAGCTATATTACGAAGACACTGGTTGAGATCCAACTGTTTACACGCTTGTTTGATAATTAAATCGATGTGTTCAGAAATAGTCCAGAGATCTCTCATGCACCTGTGAAATGTATAAATTATCGATGTTAAAGCTAAAGACACTCTTTTACAATCTTTTTTTTTTTTTTTTTTTTTTTTTTTTTTTTTTTTTTTTTACTTCAAGTCTGTTTCGAACTTCTTCAGTGTGAAACGTGTGTGTGCATTTCCTGCAAATATGTGTCATTTGGAGGCTGTTTATTCTGACAGATGCTATATTTTTGTACCTATATCGAAGCTGCTCACTTCACATGTTGTAGTGAGTAGCTGGTTACGCTTTGTAAATAATTTGTACATCATTTAAAGTTACAACTTTTATTTGTTCAGCATACTGTGTCCAGTGCAGTTTAATGGTTTTCTCTGTCCATTAGGCTTCGGCTTGATAATGGTATAATGATTGAAGTGGGCAACACTGAGAATAAAATGAACAGCTGATTGTCATCCACAACAAAGTTTCACAGTTATATGACAGCTGTAAGGCCCCAACGCTTCACAATTTTAAATTCTATGCGGGGCGAAGCACACAAGACGGCACTAAGTTTCCAATAGCTCAAGACATAGCTGATGAAATTTATGGAAGCCATTAGATTTATTACAAGGTGCACCGCTTCATTTGTTATGTCATTATTTAAGACGATATGAATTAAGATAAGCAAGTCACAACAAGAATGAAAAAATGCACTGAAGACAAAAGCATAAAGAAAAGACCTTAGGTGGAAGTATGAATACCAGACATCTTAACAGTAATACATGCGCATTCTAATAGAAACTGAAGAGTTTCCTCATGGGTCACTCCTTCAGTTCTGTCGTGGAATTTCTGGAAAAAATAAGCTGATTCCTGCATTATATTGTTGACTGTGTTTACATAAAATTACAGCTTATCTTTTTTGGGTTCATAAACATTTTATTTTATCTGTAATTACTTTTACATTGTAGTTTAATGTTACATGACATTGGAGATTTTTGCTCAGTTTGGTTCTATGGAACTAGACATGTGAAATAAAAAAATAAAGGATTTATACAGCTAAATTTACCCAAAATACATAGAGCTTTCTAGTCTTGTAGAGCATGAAGTGCTCAGTGATATCACTGGAACAGTGGGTAGCTATGGTAGCTATAAGGTAGAAGGGATCATACAAAATTATGAGGATGATGATGTTTGGTTTGGTTTGTGGGGCGCTCAACTGCACGGTTATCAGCACCTGTACAAATTCCCAACCTTTGGTCAGTCCAATCTCGCCACTTCCATGAATGATGATGAAATGATGAGGACAACACAAGCACCCAGTCATCTCGAGGCAGGAACATACAAGAGAGACGTAAGAAAAATCAGTAGTGTGATAGAAGTACAGCCCCCAATGAGTAGTAGCTCTCCTATGTCAAAGTTCAAATTTTATGCAAATGTTCTCTGTTTTTCAACCAGCTGAACATATGTTTCTTAGCAAAGATCCGAAATTTATCCCAGGAAAAGGTATCACTGACGACTGTTTATAAAGTTGTTAAGTCAGTCAACCAAATAGAAGATTGCGACGGCAATGCAACCTTTGTTAAGGTAGACATATGCAGCTCAGTAGTTATGGTGTACAAGCAGGACTGTATAGAAGAAACTATAAATTTCTTTGCTAATAACAAGATATGCGTAATTAATAAAGACAACATCAAAACAGAAGTCGCAAATCACACAATTTGGAACACATGGATTTTCTCTTTACTGACGCAACCACACCAGAACTGAAATTACGACCAAAGGTTCACAATACTAATATCGTGATATGACCTAAAGTGAACTGTATTAATACCCTTGGATATATATTTAGTCAGGAAGTTAATCACATTTTCAGAAGTGATTATTTTTTTCTTATAAATATTTTCTTAAAAATTGCACAGAGATGATTGATAACCTAAAGAACACGCATGTCCTGTATAGTGCTAAACTTGTATCCCTTCATATCAGAAACGACATTTACATTTATGTTTTTACAAATTTGTATTCAAATTGATAAGCTCATTTTTCTTTCCATGACACATATTCTTAGCAGCTAAATATGGCAATCACAGGTCTCCTCCATCTTCCCCACACACACCTTCAGCGGCATTTCAAGCTGTAACTAATTTTTCTGTAAATAAATATCTAATTTAAATTGTAACTTATATATATAATCTCTAGCACCGTCTAATTCACATTTTATTCCTGAAACATGACTTCGTAAGTTATTATGAGATGTTTTATTATATATATTTTTAGATGTATGTTTATACAAGGTTTCTCTTTATGAGTTTTCTGTTGTGACGATGTTAACACGTTTTCGAATAGCCTCTTGGGTATTTACATTATTTAAAGAGCAATGCGAAACAAAATCCCTTCGATGTATATACGGTTGTAGCTATGTTATGATGACGATGTTTGAGACCCCACTGTTTACATGCTCGACTGACTGATCTGATTAAAGGATAGTAGTTCCCACAAATGTTTTATGTATGACACAACGAGAAGAACGTTAATTCGAATTTTTCTTATTTTCCTTTTACTAATTTGACTTTCGATGTTTTGTAAATACATCCTTCACTACACGAGTGACTTCACTGCAGTCGTTTTTAGAAGTGCGAGTTTGTTAAGTGCGTCTTTTGTTGAGCCAATTCACTGTTTGAATCGTTGTTAAATCGATGTGCCCAAAAATACTCTAGAGATGTCATTTGCACCTCTGACATGTATACATTATCGATATTTCGGCTACAGACACACTGTTTCCGTCCTTATCCTACATTAGTAACTCTCTTTCTTTGGCTTTTACTGTCAAAATTTTTTGTAATTCAAGTACGTTACAGTTTTCTTCACTTTGAAGTGTGTGAGCGTTTTGTATGCGTCTGCTACATATCTGTGTCTCTTCGAGATTATTTACTATAACAGAAGCTATATTTTTTTCCACCTACATCGAAGGTGTTCACTCCAAAAGTGGGAGTGAGAAGCCGGTTACAGTTTGTAAGTAACTTCTACGTTATCTAACGGCATTATTTTTATTTTTTCAGCATATTGTGAACTGTGAACTTTAAAGGTTTGGTCTCCCCATAAGGCTTCGGCTTGATAATGGTCTACTGATCGAAATCGGTAGCATTGAGCATAAAAGAACCGCTGATGGTCACCTATAATGAGGTTTCACTTGTTGAGTGGAAGAGATATTTTTCGAATCAGCCGAGATGAAGTAGTGCTGATAGAGTTAAAGGTGTGCACTGTGACCCCCATGTTCACTAGACATTTTTTTCTTGTTACGGATAATACTTCCCCCTCAGGAAATGTGGAAGATAAAAACCATGTAGTAGAACAGATCTCTTTCATAGTGTCAGTGACGAACAAATGCCCATACATCTTAAGGTACGCAGTTTTAGAGCCCACGTTTACTAGACAGTTTAATTTTTTCTATGTAAGAAACCTGTTCCTAAAGTTTAAGGGTGTTCCTTTGGGACCCTTGTGTAAGTGGTGGATGGATGCAATCGGAAATAGGTAAGATGGTTGTCTATTCGTGTGCTTCTCTCATGAACGTCTATGGAAAGCGGTTGAAGGACAGTGAAGCCACAAGTGAAAGGCGGCTGGCCGTCCACCGCTCGTCACAGGACTTGGAGTCCGTAGAGTTGTACTCTATGTAAAGCAAGATATGTGCGTACCTGCGGACAGAGCATAGTGCTTGGGCAGGCACAAGCGTCTTGGAGCACACCTCTCAGTGCTCACTGTTGAACATGGGGCCGCACAGTAATCGGCCGCAACTTATTTCCTTGTTGACTCAGCGACAAAACCACTCACGATTGCACCGAGCAAATGGCCATCGAGAGTGGATCTGGATCAATGGCAACGTATTCCAAGTTACACCACATCGATTGTTCTTTCCACTGAAGCCGTCAGCTAGGCAAAAAGCTGCTCGAAAACGCTGTGTGGGACCTTCACATGGGCTTCCATAGCACCTGTCATAGTAATCTAAGACACCATGAGAACTGTGCACGACATGAATATTATTGCGGACCCTTCAACCCTTCATGCTTGATGTGTTTCCCAAGAGCGATGGCATCTTCCAGCAGGGTAACTTCGTGTTACAAAGTCAGAATCGAGCTACAGTAACTTGAGGAGACTGAATTCACTTTGATTTCTTGGACACCAGATTCATCTGACGTCATCTGAAGGGAGTACTTTGGCACACTAACGGGCACCAACTCCTCTCCTGGTAATCACCAGCCTGTAATTCACAGGAAGCAAGCGACCTTTGTGGTGACACCAGGTGTCACAAATCTCCAGACGTCTACCAAGGACTTCTCCATTCCATTCCTCCCATAATCGCTGCTGTATTCAGTTCCAGATGTATACCAGCACGCTATTAAGCAAGTGGTCATTACGTTTTGGCTGTAAGTAGATTTCGAATTTTGAAAAATGCTGAATATTAAAAGTACACATAGAACAAGTAATGAGGATGTAGTGAGTAGAGTAGTGGAGAAAACATTGTGGGATAATCTCGCTAAAATAAAAGCTCGATTGACAAGACACATCCTGAGGCATCAAGGGATCGTCATTTTGGTAATGGAGGGAATTGTGGAGGCGTACATATTGTGGAGGAATTACAGCAAGCAGGTCCGGATATAAGTATTGCGTAGTTGTTATGGAGGGATACAGAGCCTTGAACAGAATAGAGTATCGTGGTGAACGGCTTCAGACCACTCTTATTAGGACAACCTCAGTATCAGTGAAGCGTCAGAGCATAAACGGGTGGTCGAAGAAACCAGACACTGAGTACGCATGAGTTCTCACAAAATGATGTTGTAGGATTCAATTTTCATACATTACTCATTTTGAGAGTTGTTGACATTCATCCCCGTTATGAGTCTTACTGCCAGTATACACTCCAAGAGAAAAAGAAAAATGTGATGTGAACGACTCAACACGAAATAGTATCCGAATGGGAGGAAAATCGGTAGATGCGATGAACAAGTTCTGGTAAACAAATCATCAAGATTTCAGAAAGCTTGGATCATTTACTCAGGTGAAAAGGCTTAAAAAATTGATCTCTTCAATAGCGTGTTGGCCGGCCGAAGTGGCCGTGCGGTTAAAGGCGCTGCAGTCTGGAACCGCAAGACCGCTACGGTCGCAGGTTGGAATCCTGCCTCGGGCATGGATGTTTGTGATGTCCTTAGGTTAGTTAGGTTTAACTAGTTCTAAGTTCTAGGGGACTAATGACCTCAGCAGTTTAGTCCCATAGTGCTCAGAGCCATTTGAACCATTTGAATAGCGTGTTGGTCCGGTTCTGACCCTTATGGACGGAGTTATTCGGTTTGGAAAAGCCTGATACAGTTGCTGGATGTGCAACTTGCAAGCTAGAGCGTCCTATATCCGGAGATGTCTGAGGTCTATTCCTACAATGGTCCAAACGTTCTCAGTTGGGGAGAGATCCGGCGACCTTCACGCCAAGGTAGGATTTGGGAAGCATGAAGACAAGCAATAGATTTATCCCGAGTGCTAAATGTAAGCCCATTATGACTTAGAATTTTGTCGACGTACCGCTGTGCTACATGATGCCATGGAAGATAATGTCAGAGATTCTAATATGAAATCGCCGTCCGCGGTGGTCAAGCGGTTCTAGGCGCTGTAGTCCGAAACCGCGCGACTGCTACGGTCGCAGGTTCGAATCCTGCCTCGGGCATGGATGTGTGTGATGTCCTTAGGTTAGTTAGGTTTAATTAGTTCTAAGTTCTAGGGGACTGATGACCCCAGATGTTAAGTCCCATAGTGCTCAGAGGCATTTGAACCATTTTTCTAATATGAAATCAAATGGCACCCCAGACAATCAATCCTGCCTCTAGGGATCCATGATGGGCGAACGTCTGGTTGGTGTATCTCTGGAATCTCATAGGACACACCAGACAGCGGTGGGATACCATCCTGACTATCGGCGGTACCCAGGAGTGATGCTCTGCAGCGCCATTTTTTTCATAGCAGGACTCCTTCGGTTGTCATCCACGGCACCTTAACAACAGAGCAGTACGTGGAGGATATTTTACCCGCAGTTTTATTGCCTCTCGTGACAAGCCAACTTGAGCTTATATTTCCATAAGATAATGCCCGCCCACACAGGGCGAGAGTTTCTACTGCTTGTCTTCGTGCCTGTCAGACACTGCCACAGCCAGGAAGGTCGCTTGATTTCTGTGCAACAGAGAGCGTTTGGAGTATTGTGGGCAGGACCCTCCAGACAACTAGGGAGTTTGCAGATCTAACAGGCTAACTCGGCAGAATTTGGCACGACATCCCTCAGGATATTCGACAATTTTTCTGAAATTATAATCATTCGTTCATCTGTACATGTACATCATATCCGCTAATTTACACCCCATTTGGATAAATTCTTCGTGGTGCGTCTTCTTCTGTATCATAGAGGCTTTATCATAGTGTATATTAGGATTCAACAAAAATAGAT
This sequence comes from Schistocerca piceifrons, assembly GCF_021461385.2. Classification (NCBI taxonomy): domain Eukaryota; kingdom Metazoa; phylum Arthropoda; class Insecta; order Orthoptera; family Acrididae; genus Schistocerca; species Schistocerca piceifrons. The sequence continues at coordinate 197,800,873 of NC_060142.1, read as the reverse complement.
GAGTCCTTAACTTTTCTGTATTACTGAATCGCGGAAATCCTGCAGAAAAATTAAGTTACTTCATATACAACGAAATCCAGACTCAAAGTCACCAAGTTTACAGGAGATTAAAGTGATAAATCAGTCACTGAAAAATAACAAAGCATCAGGAGAGGACTAAATCATCGCAGAATTATGGAAAAATGCATGAGAAAATCTTATTGCAAAACTCAAAGAAATTGTAGATGAAATCTGGAAGACTGAAAAAATCCCCACAGATTGTAAGACAGCAATCATACATCCTCTGCACAAAAAAGGAAGTAATACAGACTCCAACAACTATCGTGGAATCTCTTTACTGTCAATAACATACAAAATTATGTCTAAAGCCCTACTAAACCGAGAAGAAGCTCAGCGGGATTCAAAACTAGGCGAATACCAAGGTAAGATTCAGGAAAGGTCGATCATGCATAGAACAAATCCTTAACTTGAAAAACTCGATGAAATATTTACATAGTACTTCAAACAACAGTTGTATCATCACGTTTTTCGACTTTAAAAAAAAAAAAACATAAGGCAGTAGACCGAGAATCCCTATTCAAAACGTTAACAGAATTTGGATAAGACCAAAAGACAACAAACATCATAAAAGAAACACTCACGGAGACCAAATCCAAAGTAAAATTTATGAGAGAATTGAGCACAGAATTTGAAATAGGCAGAGGAGTACTATAAGGGGATGGACTGTCCCCAGTGCTCTTCAATTGTGCTCTTGAGAAAGTTGTTCGAGAATGGAGAAAAGCGGGTGCACCAGTACACAGACTGGGACCAAAACATAAGGGCATAGTACTAGACTATTTACCATTTGCTGACGACATGGCCCGACATATTACCGATGCATATAAACAGCCGGTATTATTAGAAGAGCAGGCAGCAAAAGTAGGATTAGAAATTTCATTTGAAAAAACAAAATTTATGAGTGACATCAAAGATGCACTTCCTAATTCCAAAATTGGTAATAACTACATCTCCCGAGTAAAAGAATTTAAATATTTAGGTGAATGGCTTGCAGAAAACGGTAATGAAAAGAAATCTGTCAGATCAAGAATTTCAGTTAACAAATAATGTTTACCATAAAAAGAGTCTGTCGTGGAACTGTAAAACACAATACTGCACAACAGCAACTAAACCCGAAGCTCTCTACGCATCTGAGACACTAAATCTTCAACATAGAACACTAAAAGGGGAATTAAAAGTGAAAGAACGTAAAATAATGAGGACCAAGAACTAAAGATGGTGTGCATTAACCAAAACCAATGCAGAAATATCTCCAAAATAACAGACACAATGCGCATGAGTAGAATCCAATTCATGGGGCATTTAGAAAGAATGGACTCAAACAGGTTAACGCACAAAATCCATACATTTTTGAAGAACAAAACTACAAGTCTGAACTGGTACAAACAGATGGAAAAAGACCTGAGAGAATTAGGGTCTCCAAATTTACGTGGCAGAAATGAAATCAGAAAAATCACAAACACACGAGGTTTTGAGGAAGAAGAGGGAAAAACTAAGCAACATGTATGGTCCGCACAACGAAACCTAGCCGATTAGTGGCGTATGAAAGAATACTGAGCCAAAAAAAAGCCTCAAATGTTGATTACGCGTAGTCCAAAGTGAGCCATACGCGAAGAAGAAGAAATGAGTCCTTAACAGTCAATTCTGCGGTCACAGATACTGTGGTGTCACCGCCAGACACCACACTTGTTAGGTGGTAGCCTTTAAATCGGGCGCGGTCCGTTAGTATACGTCGGGCCCGCGTGTCGCCACTGTCAGTGATTGCAGACCGAGCGCCGCCACACGGCAGGTCTAGAGACACTTCCTAGCACTCGCCCCAGTTGTACAGCCGACTTTGCTAGCGATGGTTCACTGACAAATTATGTTCTCATTTGCCGAGACGATAGTTAGCATAGCCTTCAGCTACGTCATTTGCTACGACCTAGCAAGGCGCCATTATCATTTGCTATTTATCTTGTAATGCATGTACCGTCAGACCGATGTTTACCAATTATGGATTAAACTTAAGTATTCCAGAAGCTACGTACTATTTTTGCTACTATAAAGACCTTGTCATTTTCCAGACCTCACGCCATCCTGCGTGAGCTTAAACGCGTGCCTTTCGGTTACCTCGTAATGGCTTGGCTGTCTTGCCAAGTCACAACAGATACATGTAAATCGAAGTAGCTATTCATATATGCCGAGCGAACCATCGTGAACAACTAAGGCGGAAGCACAAGTTTTGTTGGTATTCCAGTAGCAGCTTTTCACTCGTGTGACTTAATCACTCGCTTGGACGTTAGGGAGGAGGAGGATGACTAAATTCCTATCTACTAAAACAATTTCGATTCTTCATGATTTTCTTAAAGAATGAAGTTTAGTGCTGCATTTATCGCTGTAAATACTGTCCGTCAATAACGACTTAATCATCGACGGGTCATTACTGCCCTATCGCCTTTTCTTTCGAGTGATACATTACATCGCTTCACTTGTAAGAATGTCAAAGCATACCGGGTTACACTTTCACCTATTTTCCCCTTTTCTCTCCTACCTTTTTAAAACATAAACAAAGAAATACAATAGCTTATGACTGGTCAGTTATTCACGCACCTCAGTTCTCCACGTCGTGTTATCGATACATTGATTTACATACCAAATATCGTGTATGTTTACCTCTTTTCTAAATCCATATCTTACGGTAGCACCTCATTTCAGTAATTCGTTATGACCCGCATCAGTAACTGAAGACACAATCCGTTTCATAACTGCAGTTCTCCTTAACATCCATCCGTTTCAGTGACCACATATTTTCGAAGGGCGCCACCGACAGTTCATTCCGTATATCACCTTAACAGTAATGCCACATTCTCGAAAAATCATTCCCATTTCACTTTCCTACATCTAAACACCATTGTTCATTATTAATTACCTTAATTATTCCAGAACCACATGGTCCCAAAACCATTCCCACCTCACTTTTTCCCGTCCCCGTACCCCTGTCAAATTCTAATCTCATTTCTCCACAACGAGCACAGCCAGATACGGTACCGTTACCCCAAATCTTCCGACACATATTACGGAGTTCCAGTTCCCCAACGCACAGTCTCATTCAAACTCCTCACCCTTATCCCACCATTCTCCGTCATGCAATTAAATTCATTCGAGTTCTTTACACGGAATACTAATCAGGCCGCTGAATTCAGCTTCCAGCCATACTTCGCCAGCTCCAACACCAACACCGTCAGTGGAATCACTGCGGCAACTCCATTACTACCACAGACTTCAGTCGCCACATCAAGAACTTGGCCTTCAATTTATGAAATTCCCTCATTTTTTACTTAGATCCAATACAGTTTTATTTAAATGATAAACCCTTATAGCTGAAGACCTGCTACTTATCTGATGTTGGGCCGCTCACAACCCCCGTCCAACAGGAAACATTGGTACTTCAGCAAGGACAAAAATCCAACTGCCATTCCTCAGACGGGACTACTTCCCGTGACTCCGATTTCTCGAAGCAACAACGCTATACCAAGACGGCGGATATCAACGTGACTCTTTCTTGAATAAAAACACCAGTTTAACACCATTGTGACTGCGGAATACAGTCGCCCTTGTTGAATAATAGACATTGCACACAAGGTGAACTTCTGTATACGCAGAGGTAGCTCCGCAGAAGACGCCGTGCTTGCGGCAGCACCTGCGGCTGTGTGTGGTGAAAATCTGACTCGCCGCATGGCAACACGAAGTTGGGGGAAACTCATCGGTTGCTGGCGTGGGGCGGCGCCGACGAACTTTTCCTGTCTACGGCGGCCGAACCTCGCGCCGCGTCGCCCGAAGAAACAGGACGGCTGTGCGCCTCGCTGCGTCCACGGCCGACTCCGTCGTGGAGTAATACGACAGGACGTGACGTCACGGCCAACGGCGCCTCCCACACGTCCACCACCACCACCCCGACTCCTCCCCCAAATCTCACCACGTGATGAATTATTTCTGTGGTGCACCCCTGCCCGTATTTTTGCCATTTCACAGTCGAAGGTGCGCCGTCACACCGCCGCAAGGATCTTCTGCTTGCATCGTATCCGCCACGACAAGCTACACGAGGTGTGTACCGTGCTCCGACGCTGTCAGCTCTGAAACAAATCCTGTAGGGAAGGTATCTGTTCGTCAATCATTGCGCAACATATCCTTCCGTAAGGCTCCTACGGTAGTGTTTCCCGGACTCACCTACGTTGACGTTAATGTATATGGTCATTGGCCAGAAGTATTTTAAAAGAATCCATTCTTTTATACAAGGCAGCTAAGATTCAACAAGACCTCCTCGAATAGCTTACTTTGCTGTTAGGCAGACCTGGATCGAACCTACTCCGCGTTTCGCTGGTGCACCCACCATCCCAACTGCCGCTTCTCAGGTTCGTAAATATTTTCCAAATACTTATCCGACACACAGAAAACAGGTACTACAAAACCATTTCACATATTCTCATGCTCTTGTTTACTGTGGAGTGGATAGAGGATGAAAATGATTCTGCGTCTCCTAGTGTAACACATACACTATTTTTACAGATTTGTTTTGTACAAGGGTATTTACATATCGTGGCACATGCACATAGTTTGATTGTCAGTATTTACTTCACTATAAAGATTTTTTTTTAATGGGACAAGCTCCCACTAAGTACCTCCAATATTATTGGACAAGTAATTCGTAAACCTCTTTTAATTAATAGAATAAGACTTCATTATTGCTGATTTCTTAGTGATCTATATTTTCGAATTTTCTATTCTGCCACTGTCCAACTCGTTTCCATGTTGTGTTTGTTCATACCTCCTGTGCATCAGATAAGAATAAATTCGCACTATGCCGTGAACGATATATGGGAACGCACACAGCAAAAAATTCTTTCGCATTCTACGGGAATATGTTATACAGGGGAGAGCTGCCTATATTGGACCATCTCCGAATTTGTATCACTGCAATACATCTTGTATCAACTGGTATTCTGTGAGATTTGTGTAAACTAAGAGCTTCTCGGAGCTATACTATGAGCTATAAGCTCCGGGTGCTGATGAACAGACTTTTTGAAGACAGCGTTGATTTCTGTGTGTTAATCAACAAACTGTCTGAAGACAGCAATAATTTTGTTGTAGTTTTCACACAACATTTTGTGTACTTAGGAGTAAATATACATGAAATAATCTTTTCAGACAGTTGTGAATATTTATTCGTTGTGGTTAGTCTGTAGAAAATTGCAAGGTTCGATAAGTTGGAAATTTGGTCGTTCAGAGACCGACTGCGGATGGCCAAAACAGCTGAGTCAGTCACTCATGAGAAGGGATAGATCCAGGTTCGAGTCCCTGTCCGGCAGTAGTTCTCAACTCTCGCCTTCGCATCGCCCCAATACTCCAATCACAGGTGCCTCTGGAAGTCGCCAATTCCCACCCATCCCTTCCCTTCCATTTGCTGAATAACGTTGCTGCAGTTTGGGTGGCATAGAGTGTGTTGCCGAACTGGGATGGGGGCGGGGGGGGAAGGGGGGTGGAGGCGTGTTAGAGGGTCGCTTTATTTGTGCACACCTTAATTTTGCGCCACTGTGTGTTCACGTCACAGAAGGGCAGAAAACAGGAGGGCTAAAAGATGTAAATACCCTCTGCCGCTCCCGAACATGTTTTAATTTCATCTAAAGGTTTTGAATTGTCCCTAATGGTTCCAAGCAGTCCAAGAGAACAAAAAATTTGATCGTGCTGCAGTCCGAAGGGTTGCGATCACGTTCAAATGGAATGTAGCACCACAGTTTTCCCAGAGACAGGTTGAAACATTTCAGGGCGCCCAACAGTGTGAAATGTTGTCTAGAACACTTTACTGTCGCTCATCGCGCTACGAACTGTTGTTTTCGACAGAGAAATGTGTGAGTCTTATCGCCACAAGGTAACGGGTGATTATGCCACCACCTGACGCCTTCTCTTCTCGATTCTGGGCAACGGTGTATCGGAAAGATTTCCCTCGGCCATCCATAGGAATACCGCTGCATTTCAACGTTGTTTGTCACGGTTCTGACCTCCATCGCAGAGACGACACAGGACTGGCTGAAGTGTGGGCAAGAGGGCCTGTGACGATCTTCTCATGGTGTGACATGTTGAGCAGAATGCCGGTGAATTTGGTGTCAATGTGGCATCAGTATCCAACATTATTGCACCCATAAACTTTAAAGCTGTGGCTTTTTTTCCTTGTGTATCAGCAGGTAGCAATTACAAGCGCCACGCTTTTGCATCGTTACAGACGAAGGTCGAAGGCATCTCTGAGCCAAATTTCTAACTTATGCGTCGCAATGGGCGGTAATTACTTCTTTCGTTAAAAGTGATCCTTTATTTCTGTAGTGCAATGTATTATAAATGTGAAAACCTTTGTGTGAGTTAATATGTTTGTTACACCTTAACTGTGAAATGGCCGGACAGATTTGAATGAGAACTGGCGTGGAAATAGTTCGTATTCCCTGAATTAACATACGCGTTATCTTATACACATCTGCTTACCAGATGAGTGGGGTTGGGGTGGGAAAGAAATGTAATCCACGACAAGCGAATAACCATAATTTATTCCTACAATATTCTAAAATGAGAGCACTTAGTTACGTGCACCATATTTACAAATAATATCAATTCATTACGAGCTCCCACAAAATGATGCTTACTACATTTTCACTGTTGATGCAGCAGGACTACCCATGAAGCATGGCGTTTTATTACTCCTTTACTACAGCTGTATTCGCGGCACAATTAGACAGCGTTCACATGTACCGTTGAATGTAGAAGAAAAATTATATCATTATGCGACACATGGCTCAGGAGACATGACGCCGTAAACTCTGAGATGCGTGAAAAACTGCTGCATCATTTATGACCTTTAAATTTATTACTTCTTTACTACTAATTCTACTCGCAAAACATTTGCCAGACAGTATGCACATACGTCACTGGATGTTAAATGTACATAGACAAATGTACGACATGTAATCCAGAAGATATGATTTTATAAACATTCAGCTGAAAATGAAACTGCAGTTACGATTTGGTAAGAAGTACTGTAAGGGTAAGAACCACCAGCAACATATTGGGGTAGAGGTGACAGCATGGTGACGGAAGGGGGTAGAAATAGATGGACAAAAGTACGGGTAGGAGGAGGACACAGGTAGGGGGAGGAGATGATGAACAGAAAGAGGAAAAAGGAGGAGACGGAAGGAAGGCGAATGAGCCTTTGTGGTTCCTGTTGTTTTTATCTCCGTCTTTTCAGTGCTCTCTTTCACTGGTGCCCCGACAGGCGGCGTTAATTTAACTTATAGCTCTCATAGGTGATAGCTGGGTCGGAGAGTCTGAATTAGGCCGGCGTGGATCGTGAACTTGTACTTCCCTCTCTACCCGTGCTGTGTGGACCTGAACGCAGGCAGTTCTACCCTAATATTTCCGTGTTTGCTAGGACCATTGCTAAAAATGTTGTCATCAGTATTCCTCGTATTTTGATATCTGTGCCGCTGCTGTTGGTGCCTTGTGGATCACTGGAACATTGTAATTTATTGCGATTAATCGTGACCGCAATAGCGTTGACTTTCGCATTTAATTCATTGATGGAAATTTTGGGTGTAAATTAGTGACTGTTCCTGCTTTGGCCATAAGTTGTACCACTGAGAACTTTACTTATTATGAATTACCAAAGGTATAAGCCGTGGAGCACTTTTAAGTTCAGAACTGTACTAGTTAAACTTAGCTTCGGCGTCACGTGTATGGCTGTTTTCTGTTTCATGAAATTCCGTACTTAATTTTATTAACTTGGTCACGAGCCGTGTGACATAACTTCTGTTCACTAAGTTTGAGATTTTTTTACGTTTTGTATGGTTTGTGATTTTATCTTTTGATTAGTTTAAGGGGAATTCCCTCTACAGGTATTAATATATGTGTTTTGAAACTAGGTTCTTGACGATTCTCAGGCATGAGGACTGATTCGAGGAAACACTGTAATCCCTTGTCACTAACTGTTCCCTTGGACTGGTAAGCTATCCGTTTGAGACAAGTAAGGATCTGACCGAGTAATCTCGGTGTAAACTTCACCCTAATTGTTTGGTGAGTCTTTAATTATTAATTTTTAAACTCTCTTACCAGTTATTTAAGATCTACTTCTTTAGGCAGCTATTCTTGTTTTTTATTGTTTTTTTGTGAGTAATATTAGTTACGTTAAGATTGATTTCCTTGAACTTATAGAGGGTATCGTAGAAGGAGGTAGTCATTATTTTTCATGTAACTTGTATTTCTGTAGCCTGTACGTCAGTTGTGTGGTGATTGTGAACAGCACCTCTTAGCCTTGTGAAGCGTATGACCGACACTGCGGCCACTGCTGGCCGCGAAGGTCTGTTGCTGTTGTACCCCTGCAGGTGACTTCCGGCGGTGTTTAGCCGGCCACTGTGGACGAGCGGTTCTTGGCCCTTCAGTCCGGAAACGCGCTGCTCCTACGTTCGCAGGTTAGAATCCTACCTCGGACATGGATGTGTATCATGTCCTTAGGTTAGTTAGGTTTAAGTAGTTCTAAGTCTACGGGATTGGTGACCTCAGATGTCAAGTGCCGTAGTGCTTAGAGCCATTTGAACCATCTGAACCGGCTGTGTTTGAGGCGTGTCCGGTATTACTGTAGTGAAACTGTTCACCTTGACGGCTTCCCTTCTTTAAGTTATACTTCGCCATTTCCTTCTTGAGACTCTAATGTACTTGATTTAACTTCTAAATATCCAGCGTAAAGACCTATGTGTGAGTGACGTCGTAATTAAATTTTGAGGTAGTCCCTTTGCTGTTAAAGTTTTTGATTATATACTTGACATGCTCATGAAACTTTTTATGTTGCTTCCATTCTGAATTCCATCATCTTAGATTTCTGGTTTCAGTCGTAGCTCACTACTCTTTGCTTGAGCTTAATTTGTCATTGTATCCATTGTGTGAATGTAAGAAAATTTGTCAGATCTGCCATGCATGGGTGTTTATTCTAAACTGCCAGTACTTAGCAACTGTAATTGTTTAATAAGATTGCGCAAAGTTATATTTTACTAACTCACTATTTACCAGAGGTTTCAGTATGATTTATTTTTTTATTTGTAACTGCTACTGATTTCTTGGTGTAGCAAGAACTGGAAGTTTAGTCACGTGAATCTGTGGTTAATATTTAAAATCGCTTAATTTCCTGTAGTAACCTGTTAATTTCAGAGATATTTGGTGATTATTGTATTTTATTTTGTGCTATCATTTGCACTGTAAACAAATGTGACGATGCAAAAGTGTAAATAATGAAAGAATTGTGGATCCACGTTTCCATGTGAGTCTTTTCCTATCTCCAGCTATATGTTGAGGTTTCAGGCAGATGGGATGAGATATGAAGGAGGAGTTGATGAAGCGAAAGTGGTAGAAAGAGAGGGACAGGGAAAGGGGGGGGGAGGAGCAGACCGACAGTGTGGGTGGTGAAGGTGTTGGACACTCGGAAGAGATTAGGAGGGGATGGACAGAGAGAATAGGGGATCGACGGAGAGGGATGTGTGGAGCAGGTGGACGGAGACAAGAGGCAATCTAGGCACCCGTCTTAGGTTGTTTGCAGATGATACTGTCATTTATTGTCTAATGAAGTCATTATAAGTTAAAAAAATTGCAGAGTGGTTTAGAAAAGATAACTGTGTGTTGCGAAAATTGGCAGTTTACCCTAAATAATGAAAAGTGTGAAGTCATTCACATGAGTGCTAAAATAAATCCGTTAATCTTGGGTTGCACGATAAATCAGTCAAATCTAAAGGCCGCTAATTCAACTAGATACCTTACAATAACAATTATGAACAACTTAAATTGAATACATAGAGTACGTTGTGGAAAAGGCAAACCAAAGATTGCGTTTTATTGGCAGAACACTTAGAGGATGCAACAGATCTACTAAAGAGACTGAATACACTATGCTTGTCCATCCTCTTTCGGAGTCCTCCTGCGCAGTGTAGAATCCTTACCAGGTACGATTAATGGAGTACGTCGAGAAAGTTCAGAGAAGATCAGCACAATTTTTGTTATCGAGAAACGGTGGAGAGAGTATCGTTGACAAGACACAGGATCTGAGGTGGACATCGTTAAAACAAAAATGTTTATCGTGGCGGCGGAATCTTCTCACGTAATTTCACTCACCAACATTATCCTCAGAATTTCGAAAATATTTTGTTGACTTCTACCTACATAGGGAGAAACGATCATTACAATAAAGTTAGGGAAATCAGAGCTCGCACGGAAAGGTATAGCTTTTCGTTTTTCCGCGCGCTGTTCGAGACTGGAATAATAGAGAATTTTTGTGAAGGTGGTTCGAAACCCTCTGCCAGACACTTTAGTGTGATCCGCTGAGTATCCATGTAGATGTAGCTGTATATCGAGGATATAGACCGAGATAGGAGGACCGTGGAATTGGGGTAAGTAAAGATTTGAGTAAATAGATACGTGGGAACTGTTCAGAAATAATCGTTTAACCACAGGTAACAACTGGGAAAGCAGTTAGTACGTTACAAGTAATCCTGTTTATTTGTTCGAGCACTACTTGTAATTTGCGACTCTTATTTGGGATTACTGTTAGTTGATGCCAGCTGTGAGTTATTTCTTGAGTTTGCTTGTACATCTTTTATCATTCTCCATATTTTCATAGTGTTCCTTAACAGTGGATGATAACCTACACTGAAGTGAAACTAAATGATCATTCATTTTAGTTTACTGGTATGCATCATCTGATAATGGAAATATTTTTTTCTCTGTTTTAGTTAATACTGCGTTAGTCTATGTTGAAACAGAAGCACCGGAGAAGGAGAAGCTTATTAGCTTGCCATCTTCAATTAAATTGCCCAGTTCCTAAATCCTGAATTGTGTTGTTTATTTGTTTGCATTTAGTGAATCTTAATAGAGTCCTACCATCAGTTAAATTGTTCACTTCCTAGTTCTAAAATTGTGCTTTCCATTTGTTTACATACATTCAAGTTTCACAGAACTAATGAGGATGTGCTAAAGAAATACATAAATACTTGCAGTGCCCTTTTCGTAAACGAAGCTTAATTTTCTGGTTCAGATGTTCTTTTAGGAAACTGGCACCTTACCACTCCCAGCTCCTCGCTAGCTGCAACATTTCAACAACTCAAGAAATTGTTTTTCTGTGTGCCGCCGAGAGAAGGAGGTTCAGTGCGATTTGATGCTTTGGTTCCAGGCTGCAACAGCTAGCTGAAATGAACATGTTTGCAACTAAAGGTCCATTAATAGTTACTGAAAGCCTTGCTGACAGATAAACAAGCATTTAAAAATCCAATCTCTTTGCACTGCCGAACTGCACTAACGCTGCGTTCTCAGGATAGCGTTCTATACTGCGGATCCCAACTTGGCTTCCTTCCAGGATTCTGGGAACTCTGCTCCGTTGCGAGAAATATTCTTTACGGGCGGAGAGGATGTTCTGCGTTTACCTCCATGTTTACGATAAAGGAAAAAGAAAATGGACAGTTTTCCGGTCGGTTTGCAGCTTCGATTGGGGATGAAGTAGTGGACAGGCAAGAACATGTTTTCTTAAGGGAAGAGGTTCTTTTTGGACTCTGAGTATCAGACGCATAGTCCTTCATACAGTGCTTCCGTGTTGCTTACGACGAATTAGGGTCACAAGATTAACTGATTGGTCTCAAAAAAGCTTGACAGAGATAAAATGACAGAAATTTCATTGAATCTGTGCAGTATTTGTTACAATGTTAACTATCTGTTCACCCAATTTTAAGGCGTGTGCTAAACAGGTAACACAAAATCACATTCTGTAAACAAAGCTGGACATAACACTCTAACACCATAAGAAAGCAAATTAAAGTGATTTATAAAAGGAAATTATTAAACATAATATACAGTAACGGTTATAACGAAAAAGAGTATTTGACAGAATCAGCCGAAGAGAAAATAACATCAGTGTCGAAAAAGTATGAAGTGTATTCACATGATAGGGAGTTCGAGTAGCATTCATATATATTGAATAAATACAGAGAAGGCTTGAAGTACTGGGAAGTACAACAAGGTGCAGATGTGAAAGGACTTAAGTCACTAATACTTTTGAGTGTCCATGAGGCACTGATCAGCACTGATTTTCACATTTCATCTTCTCAGACGTAATATGATCACCTCTCCTTGACCATCTCCCCGTAAACTTCATAGCAGATGACCACTTTCCCATCAACTTTATAGCAGATCACCATATTCTGGAGCGTGTCAACGTCTTACACATAAAAGCCACAGTTATACTAAATTATTAAACATGAAAACTAATTCACGTGAAAAGCTAATTAACGCTGGAACATCTATGCAACATCGTAAAGTAGCTATTGAAAAAGTGTAACTCACAACAGTGTTACGGCTCAAGCTTGTAATAGCTTGCTTGTTGTCTGTTATCTAAGATGAATGGGTCGACTAATGTTTTATTGTTAGATATGACAAACCATTTGCAAATGTACAGCATAGTGGACTGGCTTTACAAAATCCAAAAGGCGGCTGCCAATATATTCACTTGAAGCCTATCTGATTTTTGTTAACTCGTGACACACATGCCTGAACCGACAGTCTGACCACAGAACACAAAAAATTCGGAATAATAACTTTTCTTCTCGTTTACTCAACCGACGCTCAAATTACTTGAAACAATCCTTTATTTTTTCCGACCTTCTACGATCATCTTTTGAAACCAAGTATTCAATTTCATCTACTGTGGCTTACATCTACAATTTCTTCGACTTTGGGAAGAAATATAACCATTCCTAGATGAAACAGGAAATGCTTCATGACCCTGCCTCTTCCTCTGGAAACTCTTTCCTATGTACTTCCTTCATTTACTGGTTTTTATTTATCTTCTCCCGAATTCATTTAACTGTGCACAAGATGTTTTAGAGTAATGCAAGTGAAAGCTTGCAAGACTTATTTCGTAAGAAGTGAAAAGCATGAATAGCTGCCTGGGTCCAACAGTAGGACAAATTACAACATCTCTAACTTCGAAAACAACTGCTTGGGCGGTAAAGCTTCTGACATGGCAGAAGTGTGGAAACAGGCTGTAACAACAGTAATGTGGATTACCACACGTCCAGGCCTGGCAATGGCCAACTTCCTGGGTGTATGTGACGAGGAGTGAATAGAATTGCCATAAAAACTGCTCGTTTCAGCTGTTCAGTGTCTGCCACCAACTGCCGCCAGCTGTGAAAAGGACTCGTCTGGCTGCAGTTACTACATGCCACCTTCGCAGCCTGGAGAACTGATGGCTGTGCCTAGGCATGATGCCATGCACTTGTGCATTACTGCTTCGTCATCGTCTGAGGACATGTTTCTTCTAACTTAACGGTGCCGACCAGGGGGTCCACGATTAACACCTGGGTCTGACCACCTGCTGAGCCGCTGCCTCCCATGAGCAGACATAATCCATTACTGCAGGATTGTACCCGCAGGATACTGCCCCTGCATTCTGTATTGAGGTCCTTGGTTCAGCTCTGTGTGTTACAGTGCTTCTTGTACTGACTCATGTATATGCACCAGCCATTGCGACCAACCTCTGTGGAGTCTGTTACACTTGTGTATCAGTCATCTGCCTAGGACCCAGACCTCCCGCCTGTTCGATGGGGCGATGTCATTTGCTGGGCGTCCTATATCGCCCTGTCCTCCCCAGCATCAGCGTGAATCTCAATGCACTGATCAACACCCAGCATCTCTATGACTGGTGTACTTTCAGCACAGAATAAAGAAACCCGTGTATTTTCTGTCTCTATAACTTTCCACCGGGCAACCACCTAGCTCCATAAACCTGCCGTCCTGCTAATCATCATTCCCCTGTGTCGTAATCCCTAGTGGGGTTTCTGATCTCACCAGCTGACCTGACCAATCGTGCTGCAACTGGAGTCAAAACTGACTTCTTCTTCCCCCTGCATGTATGATGGCCCAATGCCTGAGCTATCGTATAATTTTTAACAGTTAATTGTGTTAAGCCAAAATCACTTCGAAGTGAACAAAAGAATGTAATGTGTCCGGTGAAGTTCACAACGTGCTACGTATTAGTTGGCAGAGGCACTGTGCTAGACAATATAATGAATCCAGATCCATGTTGATCAGGCACAAGGGCTAGCAATATGATTTTAGTGATTTGGTTAACTATATTTTCATTGCTCCTATATTTTTTTTGTTATTTTTCCCGTTTTTTTTGTGTGGGATAGAGGTTTAGGAATTAATGAGTCATTTGGTTGCCACCCAGGAAGCTGTACAGTGATTGTTGGAGAAGGCAGCTCAGTTCAGAGCAAGTAAAGTTGAACTACACAAGCAGTTAGATCCTGTGGGAGAGGACAGGGCCTTGTTCAGGTTGGCTGCTCCTACTTTAAACTCAGTTACCACCGTTTTAGTTATCCCTTTTATGGCGAAGGAAGGGGAGGATATTCTATGATCTATAGATAACCTGTCGATAGTTACAAAACTGGGTTTGTGGATAAATGAACAGTTGTTACAGATTACCAAGTTTTGCTTAACAGAAGGAGCGAATAGGTATTCTAACATCTGACTAACTCAGGAAAGGTCTGGAACAACGTTATATGAGGCAGAATTGTTAAAGATTCTACGGTGAACATCCAAATGAGACGTCGCTAAATTAAAACGGATCGGTTCAGAATTTTGTACATGCGATACAAGGCATCGATGTGAATACCTATCAGTTGCCAGATAGTGACGAAATAAAGTCATTCTGAAGCAAGTCGAACAGTCGGCTTTCTTGAGAGAACTGCCACCTAATGTGTCAAGACTTATGTGACAGAATTTCCAAATTTTTAGGTTGACGCAACTGGCATAGCCATGGCACTGGAGGAAATAGATGCAATGACAAAAGGTCATTACAGATGAAACGTCTTCTATGCTTCTGTGTTTGAAGTGTTACTGTCGTGGAAATTCTGGCCACATGCTAAATGAGTATCTCCGGCCACAGTGTATCAAAAGTGGGAAGTGGTGCACCAACAGCAGGACTGCAGAAGTGAGTGGCGTAATGTAAAAATTATAATTGGAATTTGGATGGACTGTGGTTTGGGTTGGGGGTTGGGGGCTGTGCCGAGGGGGACTCAATTTTACACTTGTTTTATTTAGTATCATAATTTGTAAATAACAGAACAGAACATTAAAAGTAATATAATTTTCTGCATTCTGATGTAAATTATTCAGTGCTAATATAACCAACCCCCCCATGAACCATGGACCTTGCCGTTGGTGGGGAGGCTTGCGTGCCTCAGCGATACAGATAGCCGTACCGTAGGTGCAACCACAACGGAGGGGTATCTGTTGAGAGGCCAGACAAACGTGTGGTTCCTGAAGAGGGGCAGCAGCCTTTTCAGTAGTTGCAAGGGCAACAGTCTGGATGATTGACTGATCTGGCCTTGTAACAATAACCAAAACGGCCTTGCTGTGCTGGTACTGCGAACGGCTGAAAGCAAGGGGAAACTACAGCCGTAACTTTTCCCGAGGGCATGCAGCTTTACTGTATGATTACATGATGATGGCGTCCTCTTGAGTAAAATATTCCGGAGGTAAAACAGTCCCCCATTCGGATCTCCGGGCGGGGACTACTCAAGAGGATGTCGTTATCAGGAGAAAGAAAACTGGCGTTCTACGGATCGGAGCGTGGAATGTCAGATCCCTTAATCGGGCAGGTAGGTTAGAAAATTTAAAAAGGGAAATGGATAGGTTGAAGTTAGATATAGTGGGAATTAGTGAAGTTCGGTGGCAGGAGGAACAAGACTTCTGGTCAGGTGACTACAGGGTTATAAACACAAAGTCAAATAGGGGTAATGCAGGAGTAGGTTTAATAATGAATAGGAAAATAGGAATGCGGGTAAGCTACTACAAACAGCATAGTGAACGCATTATTGTGGCCAAGATAGATACGAAGCCCAAGCCTACTACAGTAGTACAAGTTTATATGCCAACTAGCTCCGCAGATGACGAAGAAATTGAAGAAATGTATGATGAAATAAAAGAAATTATTCAGATTGTGAAGGGAGACGAAAATTTAATAGTCATGGGTGACTGGAATTCGAGGGTAGGAAAAGGGAGAGAAGGAAACATAGTAGGTGAATATGGATTGGGGGACAGAAATGAAAGAGGAAGCCGCCTGGTCGAATTTTGCACAGAGCACAACATAATCATAACTAACACTTGGTTTAAGAATCATGAAAGAAGGTTGTATACATGGAAGAACCCTGGAGATACTAAAAGGTATCAGATAGATTATATAATGGTAAGACAGAGATTTAGGAACCAGGTTTTAAATTGTAAGACATTTCCAGGGGCAGATGTGGACTCTGACCACAATCTATTGGTTATGACCTGTAGATTAAAACTGAAGAAACTGCAAAAAGGTGGGAATTTAAGGAGATGGGACCTGGATAAACTAAAAGAACCAGAGGTTGTACAGAGATTCAGGGAGAGCATAAGGGAGCAATTGACAGGAATGGGGGAAATAAATACAGTAGAGGAAGAATGGGTAGCTTTGAGGGATGAAGTAGTGAAGGCAGCAGAGGATCAAGTAGGTAAAAAGACGAGGGCTAGTAGAAATCCTTGGGTAACAGAAGAAATATTGAATTTAATTGATGAAAGGAGAAAATATAAAAATGCAGTAAGTGAAACAGGCAAAAAGGAATACAAACGTCTCAAAAATGAGATCGACAGGAAGTGCAAAATGGCTAAGCAGGGATGGCTAGAGGACAAATGTAAGGATGTAGTGGCCTATCTCACTAGGGGTAAGATAGATACCGCCTACAGGAAAATTAAAGAGACCTTTGGAGATAAGAGAACGACTTGTATGCATATCAAGAGCTCAGATGGAAACCCAGTTCTAAGCAAAGAAGGGAAAGCAGAAAGGTGGACGGAGTATATAGAGGGTCTATACAAGGGCGATGTACTTGAGGACAATATTATGGAAATGGAAGAGGATGTTGATGAAGATGAAATGGGAGATACGATACTGCGTGAAGAGTTTGACAGAGCACTGAAAGACCTGAGTCGAAACAAGGCCCCCGGAGTAGACAATATTCCATTGGAACTACTGACGGCCGTGGGAGAGCCAGTCCTGACAAAACTCTACCATCTGGTGAGCAAGATGTATGAAACAGGCGAAATACCCTCAGACTTCAAGAAGAATATAATAATTCCAATCCCAAAGAAAGCAGGTGTTGACAGATGTGAAAATTACCGAACTATCAGCTTAATAAGTCACAGCTGCAAAATACTAACACGAATTCTTTACAGACGAATGGAAAAACTAGTAGAAGCCAACCTCGGGGAAGATCAGTTTGGATTCCGTAGAAACACTGGAACACGTGAGGCAATACTGACCTTACGACTTATCTTAGAAGAAAGATTAAGGAAAGGCAAACCTACGTTTCTAGCATTTGTAGACTTAGAGAAAGCTTTTGACAATGTTGACTGGAATACTCTCTTTCAAATTCTAAAGGTGGCAGGGGTAAAATACAGGGAGCGAAAGGCTATTTACAATTTGTACAGAAACCAGATGGCAGTTATAAGAGTCGAGGGACATGAAAGGGAAGTAGTGGTTGGGAAGGGAGTAAGACAGGGTTGTAGCCTCTCCCCGATGTTGTTCAATCTGTATATTGAGCAAGCAGTAAAGGAAACAAAAGAAAAATTCGGAGTAGGTATTAAAATTCATGGAGAAGAAATAAAAACTTTGAGGTTCGCCGATGACATTGTAATTCTGTCAGAGACTGCAAAGGACTTGGAAGAGCAGTTGAACGGAATGGACAGTGTCTTGAAAGGACAATATAAGATGAACATCAACAAAAGCAAAACGAGGATAATGGAATGTAGTCGAATTAAGTCGGGTGATGGTGAGGGAATCAGATTAGGAAATGAGACACTTAAAGCAGTAAAGGAGTTTTGCTATTTGGGGAGCAAAATAACTGATGATGGTCGAAGTAGAGAGGATATAAAATGTAGGCTGGCAATGGCAAGGAAAGCGTTTCTGAAGAAGAGAAATTTAACTTCCAGTATTGATTTAAGTGTCAGGAAGTCATTTCTGAAAGTATTCGTATTGAGTGTAGCCATGTATGGAAGTGAAACATGGACGATAAATAGTTTGGACAAGAAGAGAATAGAAGCTTTCGAAATGTGGTGCTACAGAAGAATGCTGAAGATTAGATGGGTAGATCACATAACTAATGAGGAAGTATTGAATAGGATTGGGGAGAAGAGAAGTTTGTGGCACAACTTGACCAGAAGAAGGGATCGGTTGGTAGGACATGTTCTGAGGCATCAAGGGATCACCAATTTAGTATTGGAGGGCAGCGTGGAGGGTAAAAATCGTAGAGGGAGACCAAGAGATGAATACACTAAGCAGATTCAGAAGGATGTAGGTTGCAGTAGGTACTGGGAGATGAAGAAGCTTGCACAGGATAGAGTAGCATGGAGAGCTGCATCAAACCAGTCTCAGGACTGAAGACCACAACAACAACAATATAACCAACCACAAAATATCCTTCTAAAGGGAACAGAACCTTAATAACAGTAACTTAGGCTCACAGCTGAAACATTTTTCCATTAACTCTCTTCAACTGAGCTGCCGTGGTCCCACTTCCCATCGGAAATTGAAGACAGATGAATAGAAGAGAAACAAGCAGAACAAGTCATGTACATGGAACGAATTCAGTCTGGCCACACAACGTACCACCAGGCGACAGCATACATATTAAAATGTCTGGTAGCCTGTCGCAATCAGAAATGACAACAAAAAGATATGGCCAGAGTAAACTTAACTTAGGATGAGTATTGTAAGCTCCTAACATACCTTTCTCTACTATTACTACCACCCCCGCAAACTATGATACCAGCTACCAATAATACAATACTACCAACCTACCCATGCTTGTGGTAATGGTAGCTGTGCATGGAGTATACAGACAGAGGGCTAGGCTATATAATTTAAAATTATATCACAAATCTTCTTTTAATCCCAGAGATACTATCATCGGAAATTTGACACAATTTAATAAGCAATTGTCCATATGAGTCTAAAAGAACGATAAACTCGTTTCCGAAATTAAACATTTAAAACTTTCAAAAATAAAATTCTTTTTTGGAAAGAAAATTAAAAAAACATCCTCTGTAGTACACATGCTGAGCAAATACTTGATAGCTCATCCACAGCCAGCTGCTACAGGTTCGGACCTGTAAAAACCAAACTAGCAGTCCATTACAAGCCAGAGCCACATAAATAATGTACATGGATACACAGGGGAACGCACCCGATTGTTACCAATGAAAGTGAAAATCTTTAAAAAAAAAAGAAAAAAAGAAATACAACCTAAAGAATACCTGGCTATCCGGCATCCTGTTAACCATGTAAATCATTGTGCATATTAACAGTTAAGTATTCACAAAAGGATTCATATCATCAAAGCAAGACTTAGGCTGTAGCCTTACAAAACTACCAACCTTTGCTGGAGTAGGTCTTAAAACAGCTTATGCCACATTGCCTCATAGTAGCCATTACGCCATTTCACATGGGGGATATGCCCTGCCTACCGTCCGTCGAAGCACAAGATATTGCTTCAGAGCTGAGAGCCTGCCAGCACTCCCAAGTTTACGGACTCAGCAGACCAGCTCACGCACAGACGTGAGCGACGTTTAAATGTTTTTCTCCAGCTCTTCATGGGTCCTCTGCGGGGAAGTGAGGTGGGTTTGGGGTACCGGGATGCTCAAGACCGAGGAAAGCTGTAAACTATGTTGGTTTTCGTAACACATACTCCAACAAAGGCGACATGGCTATTACACAGAGGCGCCATATTAAAGCAGGCAAAACATACGTATCCCAATCCATAACTGTGTTCTACACATGCAGTGGAATACATATTGTCGAATTACGGCTGGTTCTCACAAACAATGGTATTCCTCAAGTTTTAACACACACACACACACACACACACACACACACAAACACACACACACACACACACACACACACACAGTTACATGATCCGTATGAATACATGGCGCTCGTGGAGTGACGTTGGAAGCTGCCACAGTCGTAACATGCAGACTTATATTTGCTGCTCACATCAGCAGAAGTGCAAACAAGTAGCGACTTGAACATTTTTACATCTAACAGCATCCTGTAACCTACTTTCGTCTTCTCAAAACTTGTTAAATTAATTGCTGTGCAGTAACATGTAACTACAAGATTTTCCCTGAATTTGTGTTACGCTCTAGTCACCTTTCTCCCATTTCATTATTCTTATAGAGCAAACATTTATTTGTAGCCGCACAAGTGATTTACATGGCTCAGAGACTCATTATAACTGCAAGAGACCGATTATCTTTGACTCGTGATGTAATGACTCCGCAGATATAATGTGGAACATTACGTATACAATGGCCTGACTACTTCTGATGGAGAATTGCGGAGGTTAGAATCGTTGTGGAATTGTAATCAGTGGCACTGTTGTAAGCTGCCCTTTTGAGTACCGAATGCAATTTGATTAGTTATGATAATATTATATCTGTTAAAAGGGGTTGATGTATCCTGGAATATGTCTATGAAGATCATGTCCGGAAAAAAAAACCAATTTCATAAATGGAAAAGGTACGCTCAATCCTGATTCTTTTAACTTCTCGCTTGTCTGTGGCTCGGAACATTATTTGGTGCGTCGTAACTCGTAGGGAACTTCGTATCCTCGGAAATCAGTAGAGCCCGCACCACGGTCGTTTATGCTGTGTTTTAAGAGATTAAATTCTGGACTTTATCGAAATTGATACACAACTTGTACACTGTTTCCCATGCTGCAGAGTGAGTACGTCATAGCATCCAAGACGCTTCTCCACGGCGTACGATTGTGCCTTTGGTTATTTTAAGAATTTTAGAGTCGACGATCGCCAGACTTCTGCATTCTGTTTTGCAGACTTGAGAATTCAATATAGTAACAAAATTTCTATCTGGAAGTGTGGGTGATAACTGTGTAAAAATATTGGGGAAGCGACTTCTCCGCCCAAACGTTTCCACTCGAGTAACTAGATATTATTCAGTTATAATAATATAACTTCAGTTTCTAGGGGAGATAAGTTAAAACTCGTCTCCATGAAATTCGTACCCCGCTGCTGCTGTATCGTGTAACAGATATTTCAAGAACACCTACGAAACTTTCATCAAGCAACGACATTATAAATGTCAGATTAGTGTACTATGAAAGTATAGTTATGTGAATGATAACTAACATTAATGTGTTACAGATTAAGGTTGGGCGTCATCAGTGGGGATTGATTTTGAAGACTTGTTATAGCATCGCATCACAGTGTGTATTAAAGAAAAAAACATAATTCATTTCTATTTAAAACTAGACATTTAAATTAATGATCATTTATGTTGCAGTTGTCTGGTACATAGCGCAGTCAGACACTTTTCTTTCCTACTGCAATGTAGATGCGAGGTGCAGGAAATGATCAATCGGTTAAATGATAAAGGCATTTACTCAGATAGCCATGTTGAAGAAAGAACATTTGACAAAATATTGGAAGACATACTAAATATTTTAAATCTTTGTCATTATTCCGTGGCATACGTAAACTTCTCCCTAATTTTTCCTACGACAGAAAACAGAAAAGTTGTATTTGTGGCTTATCGCCTTATACCTAGAATTCTACTACGGAATCTGAATCGCCCAAACCTTTTTAATCCTACTCATTCTCAGCTTAAAAATATTGGAAAAACTGAACACTGTCACTCAAACTATTATCGTCATACATCCAAGAGCTGGAGAGATCTCTCTAGCATCGCATATACCAATGATCCCAATGTAATGACTCATTCGTTTGAAGCGACTTCAGTTCCCAATCAAGGTATCGTTTGCAATAACAATAAACGAGTCATAGAGTCAGAGAGAGAGAGAGATAAGAGGAGAAGGACAAAGACAGGGGGTGGAACAGATGCAGAGAGAGGGCAAGGAAGAGGATTAGGACGTATATCCATATCCCATACGTCTTTCAGCAAGTGGAAAGCACTACAGGGCTTGCTAGTAGCTTCTTTACTTAACTATCTGATAATCAATGACAACATGGAATTTTGTAAACCCTAAGGTACGTTTCGTCTCACATACCAACTAAATGCTAGCGCCTTTCTGCTGTTATGGTTCGATCTGTGTGCTACATGAGCGCTCAGTCAGTTTCTAAACTCTCGTGTGCAAGTTTTTAAGAACAAAAGCAAACAATCCTTCAAAAATGGCAGTACTCGACTGCCTAATAATTGCGCGTTTTCAGCGAAAACCTGTATGTGATATTTTAGCAAGGATATCTTGAGTTTCTGATTCACCTATTCGATGCGTAAGTGTGATTTTATACTCATTATTCTATATTTTTACATGCACATTCGATTCGAAAACGGTTTTTTTTTCACGTTTATCACTGAAGAGACGCCATTGAGCTTTATCCGTAATTTCATACCAAAGTGAGCTAATGAGGCAGATGTTATATAAATATTTTACCCAAAAATACAGAGTTCTGTGTCCCAATAAAGTGCGCCGAAATTAATAAAAATACAGAGCAAACATTGGCGGAAAGCTCTCCGACATGAGTCCACCGGAACGCAAAATAACGGCGGAGTTCTCATTAAACAAACATGGACCACGGTAAGAGCGCTTGCAGGGCGGATCACAGTGTACACGAAACATTAGATTACCTGTGCCTAGCTTAATCGCTTTTCAAAGCCTCCCGGGTGGCCAAAGAGAATGCACCTAGCAGTCTGAAATGTACCTCCGTTGATGATACGCGTACGACTCATAATGCATACGGAATCCTTTTCATCGTTATTCTGAGAAGAATTGCAGTGCTACTGTGGCATCGAACCAATTAAAATGTATGAGACATTTAATAATAAAAGTGTTCTCTTTTAATTTGCACATTATGAATATCAAATACTTAATTATATCAATGTATTCATTAAGGGTTACATCTGATCATTTGAATTATTTTTGTACAGACGTAGAATAGTGTAGAAGCTTGCTTGTTTTTTTGAACGTAGAGATCTACTGTCATTGCACGGGCTGATTTTCTGGATATTCGCCACATACGTGCATTTACTTCATCTTCTGGGCAGATACTATCGATGTCCGCATCCCACTAGCGTCACAAAGTAGGCTTACCACACTGTCGCAACTAATTTGGAGGTGGTTTGCGGATTTTGTCGCAGTACAAGATGACGAATGTCTGCATGACTCTCTCGCTGGTGACGCAGTCGGTGGGAAATATACTCCTACCCAACGCAGCAGATGTTTATTTTCCACAGCGTAAAAGAGTCTTCCGGTTGCCACTATTGTTACCCTGCACTTTGTCCCACACAGTACAATAGCCCGAAACGTCTAGATCTCTTAATGATGGTGAATGATTGCACTGTTGCAATTTCGACTTGAAGTCGCTATCAGGTGGTCTAATAGCAAACAACAGTAAACATTAATGCTAGATATTCAACAAGAAACAGATAAGCACTTGACACAAGTGCTTACATGAAACAATAATTGGCGAGAACTACTCACTACTGAGATGTAGTAACTATCGGATAAGAGATGTGAACTGGTGGTCAGTTTGCATTGCTCGTTTGGACGACAGTCATAAAAGTTCACATACATTTTATGTCTCTGATAGGTGTGTGAACAATAGACTGTAATCGTTTTTCAGAGAAATAGGAACGCCCGAAAACCCCTACGGTTATTTCATCTGGGATAAGGCAATAAAACACGCCGCCAATGAGCCTTCGACAGTATTACAAGGATAGCTGCTGCAATAAGAAATACTTTGGATCACAGGTGATAGTATCCTTCACCGTCAAATATTAGTATCTCAACGCGTGTTCAAAATTTTGAAATCTTAGCTACAAACAGTTATTATTGAAACGAGTAGTTACGCAGCGTTTGAAGAAAACAATTACCGAGTTTTTACACGACTCACTGTGCATTAAGCAAACTTATTCAAATAGACATTCCGATGTTTCCTCGCAGGTATGACATGTTCCCTCAAAACTCTGTAATAGCCCTCAAGCAGAATTTATTCCAGGATATCCTCCTCTGCCTCGAAAGGTGTCTCGTGCATAGAACTATTCGCTTGAAATTAGAACTGGGTCTGTCTCGGTAAACGACATGGTAGCTATCAGGACACTGCCTCGTTTCAGCAGACGTCTAAAGTATGCGTTCGTGTGCAATTCGTGCAAAGTGAGTTGGGGCATAAATGAACCACCTCTCTTTGTCAGTCTTCTGACTGGTCTGATGTGGCCCGCCACGAACTCCCCTCCCGTGCCAACTTGTGAATCTCGGGAGAAGAGCGAGCAACCTTCATCCTGAATTATTTTCTGGATGTATTCCAATCCCTGTCTACATTTAAAGTTTTTACTCTATATATCTCCCCTTTGCATCATGGAAGTTATTCATCCGTGTCTTAACAAATGTGCTATCATCCCATCCTGTCTTCTACTTGACGTTTTCCATATGTTACATTCTTCGCCAATTCTGCGG
Organism: Schistocerca piceifrons; assembly: GCF_021461385.2. Lineage (NCBI taxonomy): Eukaryota > Metazoa > Arthropoda > Insecta > Orthoptera > Acrididae > Schistocerca > Schistocerca piceifrons. Next base: position 197,776,256 of record NC_060142.1, on the reverse strand, counting down.
AGAGTATGCTCATTCTTTGCAAGTCCACCTAACTTTCAACATTTTACTGTATCTCTAGAACTCAAATGCTTCGATTCTATTTTGTTCTGGTTTCTAACAGTCTACACCTCACTATACAACGCTGTGCTCCTATCGTTCATTCTCAGAAATTCCTTCGAAAATTAAGGCCTTTGTTTGGTAGTAGTTGACTTCTCACGGGGAGGAAAGCCCTTTTAGCAATTGTTAGTCTTGTTTTTATGTTTCCATTACTCCGTCCCTCATGGGTTAATTTTTGTACCTAGGAAGCAGAATTCCTTAACATCATCTGCTTCGTGGCCACCAATTCTGATTCCCACTGTTCCCATTTCTGCTACTTCTCATTACTGTCGCCCTCATTAGCGCAATTCCGAAATTCCGCTTCACTTTGACTAAGGATAGCATCCCTTCCGCGAATTCTTCACTGATATCCTTCCACCTTGCAATTTAATAGCACACTTGAACCTTTCTCTTATTTCCATCATTGCTTCTTCGATGTATAGGTTGAACAATAAGGGCGAAAGACTACATTATTTTTTTATCCGAGCACTTCGTTTTTGGTTTTTCACTCTTATTGTTCCCTCTTGGTTCTTGTGCATATTATATATTATTCTTCTAGCCCCATAGCTTACCCGTATTTTTCTCAGAATTTCCAACATCTTGGACCATTTCATATTGTCGAATGCTCTTTCCAAGCCGATGAATCCTATGAACTTGTCTACAATTTTCTTCATTCTTGCTACCATTATCAACAGCAACGACAGAACGGCCTGTGTGGTGCTTTTACCTTTCTTCCCAACGCCAAACTGACCGTCCTCTAACAGATCCTAAGTTTTCTTTTCCATTCTTCTCTATATTTTTCTTGTCAGAAAATTTGATGGAAGAGTTAAGCTGATTGTCCCATTATTCTGACACTTGTCGACTCTTAATGTCTTCGGAATCGTGTGAATTATGTTTTTTCCCCGAATGTCTTAAGATATATAGCCAGTCTCATACATTCTACACACCAACGAGAAGAGATTTTTCTTGTCACTTCCCCCATTGTTTTTAGAAATTCCGATGGATTGTTGTCTGTCCCTTCTTCCTTACTATATATTAAGTCTTTCTAAGGTATTTTAATTCTGATTCGAGTACAGATTTAAATGTCAGGAAGTCGTTTCTTAAAGTATATGTATGGAGTGTAGCCATGTATGGAAGTGAAACGTGGACGATAAATAGTTTAGACAAGAAGAGAATAGAAGCTTTCGAAATGTGGTGCTTTAGAAGAATGCTGAAGATTAGATGGGTAGATCACATAACTAATGAGGAGGTATTGAACAGAATTGGGGAGAAGAGGAGCTTGTGGCACAAGTTGACTAGAAGAAGGGATCGGTTGGTAGGACATGTTCTGAGACATAGAGGGATCACCAATTTAGTATTGGAGGGCAGCGTGGAGGGTAAAAATCGTAGAGGGAGGCCAAGAGATGAATATACTAAGCAGATTCAGAAGGATGTTGGCTGCAGTAGGTACTGGGAGATGAAGAAGCTTTCACAGGATAGAGTAGCATGGGGAGCTGCATCAAACCAGTCTCAGGACTGAAGACCACAACAACAACATGAAATGCATTCGGAAATTTCAAATACGATGTACAACAGGTACACGATTTATTAACAACATATTAAAAGTTGCGTCGGATGGTGATTTGAACCCGGAATTTCCTTCTTACGCGAGACGCCTCAGGGGCCGACCCAAACTTCCATATATCCTAGTGTGTGCGTCCCACACTGCTCGCACGCAAAATGTTTGACTCACGCGCAGTAAGGGACCTTACATAGCTCGTCAAATTGCCTTGCTGTTTCATGACGTACAGTGCGGAAATGTCTGCATTTTACTACGTCTGTATTGTTCAATGCAGTGTTCAGACAGGGTAGGGAGTATGTCTCCAAGAAAAGAACTATACCGTAGTACAGCTAAACCGAGAGGAAGCAGGCACATATTAACCAATCACTGGTTATATCTACCAACAAAAGTACTACGAATTCGTGTTGATGTCCATTACCACCTGTAGCCTAGGGATTATCAACTGGTCGAAGGTAACTGTTCGACTATAGAGCTATCCATCTCTAAATGGACAGTATTTGCAGGAGAAAAAGCGATGAACAACCACACATCATTGTAACAGCACCCATTGATTCAACAAGTCGCGGCGTTCAAAGTGAAGGGTTTAGGGGTTTAACAGCTATTTCGACATTACGCTCGATACAGTACTGTTATCGACATTCTTGTGCAGCGGATAGTGTCT